>NW_027253993.1:0-10333 GCF_044704955.1 Pristiophorus japonicus
CGCCTGCTGTACCTGCATGCCAACCTTCAATGACTGATGTACCATGACACCCGGGTCTCGTTGCACCTCCCCTTTTCCTAATCTGTCACCATTCAGATAATAGTCCTGCTCTTAGCCCACCTCCGTGTGAGGTTCTCAGCTGTCAAGTTGCCATTTGGATTGCCGACCCGACAGCAAGTGGCGGGACAGGTAATGAGCATCATTAAAAAGTACTTAAATGCTAGTTAAGAGGATTAAAAGCAGGCACGTTACCAACATTTTGATGGCTTTGCCTGGGAACACGCCAGGTATGTGGAGTCGGGTTCTCCATGACTCCATCAATTTCAATAAGTGACAGCTGCAAAAGTGGTATAAACGGTACCATTTCACAGCTGTTCACTTCTCAATGTCAGAAGCTGCAGACTTCAGGATTAGGAAGAGTACTTTGAAAACCTCACATAGGTTGGAGTTGTTTGCGGAGAACTCTGTTCACTGTAAGCTTGTAAGAAACTTTCTGACCAGTGCCAGATTGGTTCTGCCAACTTGACTGGATCTGGTAGAAGAGCAATCAAGATGGGCACGATTTATGCTCTCTCGTCTTGGTCCTCGGAGTCTGATGAGGAACAGGTGCAGGAGCAGCAGAACCAGCCAAATTAGCAGCAGCAGCAACAGCAAGACTGCCAACCTTCTCCTGAGCCACCTCATGCTGCACAGGGCGGAGGGCACCATCACCGGCATTACCCCCAGCACACGGTCTACAGGCAGAGGATGAGCTACCTGAACATGACGAGCAGCAGTGCCGAAGGAGACCCAGGTGGTCACCGACCTTTACGCTTTGCTGGAGGAAGACCAGCAGCCCAGAGGAAGGGGTGGACACCCAGTGGCTGTCAAAGTCACTCATGCCCTCAACTTCTTCGCCTCAGGCCCCTTCCAGGCATCTTCCGCAGACATTAGCGGCATTTCCCAGTCTGCCGTGCACAGCTACATCACACACTGTTTAACAAGTCGGGCAACTGTATAAAGTTTGCCATGGATCAAGCCAGTGTAACTGAGAGGATGATCGGCTTTGATGCTCTGGCTGGCTTCCCATGGGTGCAGGGAGTGATTGACAATCCATCAGGGCACCCCATCACAATCCGCGAGCTTTTGTGAACTGCAAGGGTTTCCACTCGCTAAACCACCATAAAATCATTATGCAGGTGTGTGCCAAGTTCCCTGGCAACTGCCATGAATCATCCATCCTGCTCCACTCTACCCTCCCTCGAAGTGCCAGCCAGGCTTTCCAGCTGGCTGCTTGGGGACCAGGGCTATACCCTCAAGACATGGCTGATGACACCCTTGAGGAGGCCGGCGAACGAGGCTGCAGGGAGGTATAATCACAGCCTCATCAGCACGAGATCTCTCATCGAGCAAACTATCGGGTTGCTTAAAATGCGGTTCAGGTGCCTGGACAAATATGGAGCGGCCCTTCAGTACGCACCAGCGAGGGTCTGCTGCGCCCCGCACCACATCGCACAGCAGCGAGGGCTACCGCTCGATGACGTTGGTGCAGAACCTCCTGACATTGGAGGAGGAGGAGGAGGAGGGGGAGGGGGAGGGGAGGAGGAGGAGGGAGGGAGGAGGGGGAAGGAGGCGGGAGAGAGGAGGGGTAGGAGGAGGAGGAGGAGGAGCAGCAGCAGGAGGAGGAGGGGAGAGGAGGAGGAGTGGAGGAGGAGGAGGGAGGAGGGAGAGGAGGAGGGGGAGGAGGAGGGGGAGGAGGAAGAGGAGAGGAGGAGGAAGGGAGGAGGAGGAGGTGGGAGGAGGAGGAGGGGAAGAGGGGGAGGGGAGGAGGAGGGGGAGGAGGAAGAGGGAAAAGAGGGGAGGAGGAGGAGGAGAGGAGGAGGGGGAGGAGGAAGAGGGGAAAGAGGGGAGGAGGAGGAGGAGAGAAGGAGGGGGAGGAGAAAGAGGAGGAGGAGGAGGAGGGGAGGAGGAGGGGGAGGAGGAGGAGGGGGAGGAGGAGGGGGAGGAGGAGGAGGAGAGGAGGAGGGGGAGGAGGAGGAGGAGGAGAAGGAGGAAGAGGGGGAGGAGGAGGAGAGGAGGAGGATGAGGAGGGGAGGAGGAGGGGGAGGAGGAAGAGGGGAAAGAGGGGAGGAGGAGGAGGAGAGGAGGAGGGGGAGGAGAAAGAGGAGGAGGAGGAGGGGAGGAGGAGGGGGAGGAGGAGGGGGAGGAGAAGGAGGAGAGAAGGAGGAAGGGAGGAGGAGGAGGTGGGAGGAGGAGGAGGGGAAGAGGGGGAAGAGGGGAGGAGGAGAAGGAGAGGAGGAGGAGGGGAGGAGGAGGGGGTGGAGAAAGAGGAGGAGGAGGAGGGGAGGAGGAGGAGGGAGGAGGAGGGGGGAGGAGGAGGGGGAGGGGGAGGAGGAGGGGCAGGAGAGGAGGAGGAGGAGGTGGGAGGAGGAGGAGGGGAGGAGGAGGAGGAGGGGAAGGAGGAAGAGGGGAGGAGGGGAGAGGGGAGGTGGGGAGGAGGAGGAGGAGGAGAGGAGGAGGAGGAGGGGGAGGGGGAGGAGGAGGAGGGGGGAAGGAGGAGGAGGAGGGGAGGAGGAAGAGGGGAAGAGGAGGAGGAGGAGTGGGAGGAGGGGAGGAGGAGGAGGAGGGGAAGGAGGAAGAGGGGGAAGAGGGGAGGCGGGGGAGGCGGGGGAGGAGGAGGAGGACCACCACCATGATGTTGGGAGTGACAATGATGAACAACTGATGGAGCCGGCACCTCCTGGAAGACCAGAATGTGACCATGTTGCTGCCCGTGACTCCAGTGATGCCCTTATACATGCCAGGTTCAACTAGCTTTGGGAAGGTCGAGCATGTGGCTCAACAGCAACATCATAAACCAAAGAAACTTTGAATAGTCCCTTGTTTGCATCCCTACCAGCATTGCTGAACGTCAAATCAGCCCTGACTGACCACTCTGCCACGTCCATTCCATCAAAAATATTTGTCTGCAACTGCAAAATGTGGCAAATAAATGATTTAATAACATTGGTGCATAATTCTGAGGGACAGGATAAACCTTCATTTAGAAAGACACGGATTAATCAAGGACTGCCAGCATGGATTGTTAAAGGAAGATCGTGTCTGACTAACTTGATTGAATTTTTTGAAGAGGTAACACAGGTCAATGAGGATAGTGTGTTTGATGTGGAGAAGATGTTGTTAGCAAGGCTTTTGATAAAGTCCCACATGGCAGACTGGTTATGAAGGTAAAAGCCCATGGGATCCAGGGCAAAGTGGCAAGTTGGATCCAAAATTGGCTCAGAGGCAGGAAGCAAAGGGTAATGGTTGATGAGTGTTTTTGTGACTGGAAGGCTGTTTCCAGTGTGGTTCCACAGGGAACAGTATTAGGCCCCTTGCTTTTTGTAGTATATATCAATGATTTGGACTTGACTGTAGGGTGTATGATTAAGAAGTTTGCAGGTGATACAAAATATTCTGTAGATTGATACTGAAGAAGAAAGCGGTAGCCTGCAGGAAGATTTCAATGAACTGGTCAGGTGGGCAGAGCAGTGGCAAATGGAATTTAATCCGGAGAAGTGTGAGGTAATGCAGTTGGGGAGGTCTAACAAGGCAAGGGAATACACATTAAATGGTAGAACACTGAAAAGTGTAGAGGAACAAGGGGACCTTGGAGTGCAGGTCCACAGATCCCTGAAGTTAGCAGGCCAGGTAGATAAGGTGGTGAAGAAGGTATACGTAATACTTGCTTTTATTAGTCAAGGCATAGGCGACAAGAGCAGGGAGGTTATGCTTGAACTATATAAAACACTAGTTAAGCCACATCTAAGTACTGCGTGCAGTTCTGGTCACCACATTACAGGAAAGATGTGATTGCACTGGAGATGGTACAGAGGAGATTTACGAGGATGTTGCCTGATCTGGAAAATTTTAGCTATGAGGAAAGATTGAATAGGCTGGGTTTGTTTTCTAGGAACAGAGGAGGCTGAGGGGAGACTTTATTGTATAAAATTATGAGGAGCCTAGATAGAGTGGATAGGACGGACCTATTTCCCTTGGCAGAGGGGTCAACGACCAGGGGATATCGATTTAAAGTAATTGGTAAGAGATTTATAGGAGATATGAGGGGAAATGTCTTCACCCAGAGGATGGTGGGGGTCTGGAACTCACTGCCTGAAAGGGTGGTCGAGGCAGAAACCTTCACCACATTTAAGGGGTGCTTGGATGTGCATTTGAAACATTGTAACTTGCAGGGCTATGGACCAAGAGCTGGAAAGTGGGATTAGGCTGGATAGCTGTTTGTCAGCCGGCATGGACACGCTGGGCCAAAATGGCCTCCTTCCGTGCTGCAAATTTCTATCATTCTATAATGCAGAAAGTACAAATATCATACTTGTGACTACTTGTGTGGGATCTTTATTTTCTGGGTGTTTCTACGTGGTGCCACCCCTTTGGCTTCAGCAGAGGTCGAGGCAGCCTCCTCACCTTCCTGCTGCCACTGTATAGATGCCTTTGGTGGTCGTCCTCTGGGTTTTGGAGCCTGTGAGGGCCCCGCCAAAGTCTGCTCCTCATGCGGCTGTGCAAGAGCAGACTCGGGCATTACTGCCCGAGGGATTGGCAATGGGGTGGAAGTTGGAGTGCTTGGAGAGGAGCCTCCACTTCCATGTGCCCTCCCACTATCATCCCTCTCAGAGACCACCCGCACTTCCCTGCTAGCAAGGAGTTGGAGAGCACCTTGCTGCACTTCAGTGTGGCCATGAGAGCCCACGTCTATACTGACATCCCTCCTAAAAAGGACATCTATGAGCCTCTGGTTTCTCTCCTCCATAGATACCCATCTATTCAGAAGTGAAACCATGTTGTCATTATACTGGCGATGTGATTCCTCAATTCAGGTGGCCAACCTTTCCACGGAGGAAGCTATATTTGCCATTGAGTGCGCCATGGTGGTGCTCATGTTGGAAATGGACTTCTTCACATTCGTAGTCACCACGGCCGCAAAACCGGTCAGAGCCTCCTGCATTTATTCCTGCAGCTCCAGAATCACCCTTTTCCTGGATGGCTCTCAAGGCTCAGTATCTACATGCAGCCGAGCAGAGCTGGGAGAGTCCTGCACCCTCCGAAGAGGAGTCTCCACTGCTGTCACTGTCTCCACCATCTCTCATGGCTCACTTGTGATCTGTGACCAGCTGACAACACTATTCCATATCACGATGGACCCACCAAGGTGTGTCTATCTGCGCTGGTGCTGGGTTGGGCTGTCTGAGGTGACACTGAGCCCTCAGAGGCAGAGGGCTCCTCTGAGAAGTATTCTTGCTGTTCCTCCTGGTCAGTGGGGGGGGGGATCCTGATGGACCTGTGGGAGAATAAAGACGTGAGTTAGATAAATAAGGTGTCAAGTGCAGGCACATACCATAATACACATCATGACCATTCATTTCTCTGTTCTCATCGCACCTCATGTGAATGAATGATGAAAGGCATGCAACTGCATGAATAATCATTCTGTCACCAGCTTCTTCTACTGAGCCCCCAGTCGCCCTCTTCACAGCCGTTGCTCTCCAGCACGCGCTGTACCTTGAAGTGGCATGCTCTTTTGAAGCCCCCAACCTGTTGATGGTCCTTTCAGGTCAAGGCTGCCGTGTGGAATGCTGGGTCGGGCCACACACTGCTCCTTTAAAGGTCCAGGTCGGTGATTGGAGTGTGGGCAGGTACAGCAGGAGTGACCTGGTTGGGGCACAGGAGCGGCGAGAGATCGTGGAGTGGCGTGATTGGGGCCCAGGAGAGGCGTGAGTTCGGGGCCCAGAAGAGCCGAGGGCGTAGGGGTAGCATGGGCCAGCCCACACTGCAATATGTGTGCGCACTAGGTCCGTGCAGCAGAGCAGGTCTCCAGTCATCTTGGTTAATCCTTGCCACTGGACCAGACCTAGCTCTGTCAAGCCCGTGTCGTGGCTGGTGTGCAACAGCCACCACATGTTAAAAAAATCCACAGGAATCTTTCATCCTTCAGCCATGAATTCATTGAATGGCGGTGCAGGCTCGAAGGGCCAAATGGCCTACTCCTGCACCTATTTTCTATGTTTCTATATTTCTAACATATAGTTCGGGACCTGGAATATTAGGTCCTTCATTGAAACACCTGTGAACTCATCCTTTTTTGGCGTGGAAGCAAGTCATCCTCGATACCAGGGACTGCCTACAATGATGACTACATAGAAAAATAGAAACATAGAAAATAGGTGCAGGAGTAGGCCATTCGGCCCTTCTAGCCTGCACCGCCATTCAATGAGTTCATGGCTGAACATTCAACTTCAGTACCCCATTCCTGCTTTCTCGCCATACCCCTTGATCCCCCTAGTAGTAAGGACCTCATCTAACTCCTTTTTGAATATATTTAGTGAATTGGCCTCAACAACTTTCTGTGGTAGAGAATTCCACAGGTTCACCACTCTCTGGGTGAAGAAGTTCCTCCGCATCTCGGTCCTAAATGGCTTACCCCTTATCCTTAGACTGTGACCTCTGGTTCTGGACTTCCCCAACATTGGGAACATTCTTCCTGCATCTAACCTGTCTAACCCCGTCAGAATTTTAAATGTTTCTATGAGGTCCTCTCTCATTCTTCTGAACTCCAGTGAATACAAGCCCAGTTGATCCAGTCTTTCTTGATAGGTCAGTCCCGCCATCCCGGGAATCAGTCTGGTGAACCTTCGCTGCACTCCCTCAATAGCAAGAATGTCCTTCCTCAGGTTAGGAGACCAAAACTGTACACAATACTCCAGGTGTGGCCTCACCAATGCCCTGTACAACTGTAGCAACACCTCCCTGCCCCTGTACTCAAATCCCCTTGCTATGAAGGCCAACATGCCATTTGCTTTCTTAACCGCCTGCTGCACCTGCATGCCAACCTTCAATCCCCTCTCTCTGTTGCACACCTCCGGAACCTCCACCACTCAAGCTATGTCCATTGCTGCCTCCTTCGCATTGTTCAGATGAAACGTGGATGGAGGGCCTCCTCCCGTTCTCTTCCTCTCCCTCTTATTGTGCGCAATCTTTTTCTGCAAGGAGGGAAAGAAGAGAAGTTTTAATGAGACCGATGGAATGAGCATCATTTATGGAATGGGATGCAGCTTTGCAGGGAGACTTTGATGGACTGGTTTGGTTTGGACAAAGTTGTCTCCTTTTGTCCTGTTACTTGCTATCCTTGCATTATGATGAGGCTGAGTATGACAGATGGAAAGTAAGATGGGGGACCTGATAATGTCAATAGAAAGGAAGGGATGGATTAAGGCCCAAGGGATCTTGGGGTGAGTAACATTGTGCTGGAGTATGATTGGCAATGCACAGTGGTGGGGATGTGATGACAGACACAGCAGCATCAAGGTAAGTGTCGCTTTATACTCAACTTTTCCAGATCTCAGACGATCAATGAACCTTTTGCGGCACTGTACCTAGGTGCGAGGCACTCCTGATTTAGCTGATATCTCCTGGGCTACCTGCAGCCACGCTGCCTTTGTATGTTGAGGCAGCCTGTTGCTGCCATCCGCAGGGAACAGACCTCCCTATGTCCTCTCACTCCCTCCACAAGATGATGGAGGCAGTCACCACTGAAGCATGGAGCTGATTTTTGTCTTACCGCTGACATAGCTCACACCCACACTGACTCACACCCGCCCTAACTCACATCCGGACTTCACACCCGCACTAACTCACACCCACACTAACTCACACCCGGACCTCACACCCGCATTAACTCACACCCGCACTAACTCACACCCGCATTGACTCACAGCAGACTAACCAGTGGGACATGAGTTGTCAGCAAATGGGGCTATGGCCCCTTTAAATAAACCAGCAAGAATCACGTCATCCGGTGATGTCAGCAGACCCGCTCCCATTAATTGGCGTGGGAAACGCGCAGGGCGGGCCTAACAAGGCCCTTAATAGTAAAATCTCCTTCTTGGCCAGGAACGCCTCAGGAGCGGGGTCGTCATCTTCTCTTGTCTTCACCCCAGCAAGGTAGTGTGTAGAAGTGTTTCCTAATTTCACTCCTGAAAGGTCTGGCTCTAATTTTTACACTATGCCCCTTAGTTCTAGATTCACCAACTAGCAGAAATAGTTTCTCTCTATCTACACTATCTGTTCCCCTTAATATCCTGAAAACTTCAATCAAATCAACCCTTATCCTTTTAGGGAATAAACCCCTAATTTGTGTAATCTCTGCTCGTAATGTAATCCGCTGAGTCCAGATATAATTCTGCTAAACCTACGCTGCACTCTCTCCAAGGCCAATATATCCTTCCTAAGGTGTGGTGCCCAGAACTGCTCACAGTGCTCCAGGTGTGGTCTAACCAGGGCTTTGTATAGCTGCAGCATAACTTCTACCCCCTTGTATTCTGGTCCTCTCGATATAAAGACCAACATTCCATTAGCCTTTTTGATTATTTTCTGTACCTGTCCATGACACTATAATGATCAATGTACCTGGACCGCCCCCCCTCCCCCACCCCCCCACAAGTCTCTTTGGGCCTCCACTGTTTTTAGCTTTTCACCATTTAGAAAGTATCCTGTTTTATCCATTTTAGGTCCAAACTAGATGACCTCACATTTACCTACATTGAAATGCATTTGCCACAGTTTTGCCTTCACTTAATCTATCAATCTCTCTTTGTAATTTTATGCTTCCATCTACACTGCCTACAGTGCCGCCTATCTTTGTGTCATCAACAAATTTGGATATGTGGCTTTCTATTCCATCATCTAAGTTGTTAATAAATACAATGAATAGTTTGAGGCCCCAACACAGATCCTTGCGGGACACCACTAGTCACATCCTGCCCATTATCCCTATCTCTGTCTCCTGCTGCCGCTCAGCCAATTTCCTAACCAGGTCAATAATTTGCCTTCAATTCCATGGGCTTCAACTTTAGCTAACAGTCTCTTATGAGGGACTTCATCAAATGCCTTCTGGAAGTCCATATAAATGCCATCCATAGACATTCCCCTGTCCACTTCTTTAGTCACCTCTTCAAAAAATTCAATCAGAAATGGCTCCCTGATTACCATGCTGCCTGTGTAAGTAATTTGACGAATGTCTGTCCCACCTGTAACAGGGTCTGTGGCTCTCGTATTGGACTGTTCAGCCACCAAAGAACTCACTTTGGGAGTGGAAGCAAGTCTTCCTCGATTCCGAGGGACTGCCTATGATGATGATGATTAAGTAATTCACAGTACATTGTGATGTAATTGCAACACTTTCAATCCCACACGGCTGCAGTAAAAATCATATTGTCTGATGGTTTTCTAAAGGCAAGAACTGCCATGGGGGTGGAAGAAAGTGGTGTCTTTAATTGTTAGTGATTTATTGTCAATTTACATTTGTCTTTTCCTTTTTTCAATTCAATACAAGAAGCTTACACTTTCTCTGGATATGGAACACAGTTTACCATACTTGCAGTCAAATGCCTGGGCAGCCATTACTCCAATGGCTCGAGATGTGGAGCTTGTTCCCACCCACTCCACACAGGCTTATATGTGACTACAGTCACCCAGCAAAGTGACTGGTTTGGATTTTCGGCTCCTGTTAGCGCCCTGGAGGAACGGTAATGGTGGCGTTAAGCACTTCCGGGTGAGTGGCCAGCTTTCAACACCCCACCAGAACATTCGGTGCCAGTTTCGACGGGGCGCAGGGCATTACCGCCCGGGAGAGGTGAACCGTTGTGCAACGCCCATAGTTGCGACACCAGCTAGAATTTTGGCTGCTGCCGGATCCATAGCGCTCCGTAGAGCGCCGTGCTGGGACCGCCTGTGAAAGCTGGCGATCTGAACTGCAGCACCCGCAGTGAGGTAAGTAACGTCCACCTCAGGTTAATGTGATTGTGTTCATTTTATTTTTTTTGTGATTTATGTTGTGGTGGTGTGAGTTATTTATTGGGAATGTTTCTGGTGGAATTTTTTCAGGTTTTTATCCCCCCCAGGCCTCCCTTACGGCGCTCCGAGGCCGGCTGTTTAGCTCTGGATTTTTGCTTGCTCAACCGGCCTAGCGCCCTAAGAGAGGTGTGCAACACTCCCCTTAGCACCCCGCCCCACACTCAGGGCCCAGCTGTCGAATTTTGCTGACTGAGGTGCAAACTGTTCCCGGGCGCAAAATTTACTGCCCCGCCGTCATAACCGCCCCGAAATGAGCAGAACTGAAAATCCAGCCTAGATTCTTACCTGCTCTCTGAAGTGGCCCAGCAATTAATTCAGCTGCATGGCAGCCCACCACCACCTTCTCAGAACAACTAGGGATGGGCAATAAATGCCGGCCTTGCCAGTGATGCTCCAACCCTGAAAATGGCAAAAAAGTGCCCAGAATCCCCTGACCAGGGAACACTGG
>NW_027253994.1:0-10323 GCF_044704955.1 Pristiophorus japonicus
CCCATTCTCCCTCTTCAGATCACTCTCCATTCTCTCACTATTACTCTCCCATTCTCTCTCTTTCCATTTCACTCTCCCATTCTCTCTCTCCGTATCACTCTCCCATTCCCTCTCTCCCTATCACTCTCCCATTCTCTCTCTCCGTATCACTCTCCCATTCCCTCTCTCTCCCTATCACTCTCCCATTCTCTGTCTCCCTGTCAATCTCCCATTCTCTCTCTCTCCCTATCACTCCCCCATTCTCTCTCTCCCTATCACTCTCCCTTTCTCTCTCTCCCATTCTCTCTCTCCCGATCACTCTCCCATTCTCGCTCTCGCCCTATCACTCCCATTCTCTCTCTCACTATCTCTCTCCCATTCTCTCTCTCCCTATCACTCCCTTTCTCTCTCTCCCTATCACTCTCCCTTTCTCACTCTTCTGATCACTCTCCCATTCTCGCTCTCTCCCTATCACTCCCATTCTCTCTCTCCCTATACTCTCCCATTCTCTCTTTCCCATTCTATCTCTCCCTATCACTCTCCTAATCTCACTCTCCCTATCACTCTCTCCCTCTCACTTTCCCATTCTCTCTCTCCCTATCACTCTCCCATTCACTCTTTCTCTATCATTCTCCCATTCTCTCTCTCGCTACCACTCTCCCATTCTCTCTCTCCAGATCACTCTCCCATTCTCTCTCTCTCCCTATCACTCCCATTCTCTCACTCACTATCACTCTCCCTTTCTCTCTCTCTCCCTATCACTCTCACTTTCTCTCTCTCATTATCACTCTCCCATTCTCTCTCTCCTATCACTCTCCCATTCTCTCTTTCCCTATCACTCTCCCATTCTCCCTCTTCCTCACTCTCACATTCGCTCTCTCCCTCACTCTCCCATTCTCTCTCTCTCCCTATCACTCTCCCATTCTGTCACTCTCCACATCAGTCTCCCTTTCTCTCTCTCCCTATCACTCTCCCATTCTCTGTCTCCCTATCACTCACCCATTCTCTCTCTCCCGATCACACTCCCATTCTCTCTCTCCGATCACTCTCCCATTCTCTTTCTCCATATCACTCTCCCATACTCTCTCTCTCTCTCCCATTCTCTCTCTCACTATCACTCTCCCTTTCTCTCTTTCCCTATCACTCTCCCATTCTCCCTCTTCCTCACTCTCCCATTCTCTCTCTCCTATCACTCTCCCATTCTCTCTCTCTCCACATCACTCTCCTTTTCTCTCTCTCCCTATCACTCTCCCATTCTCTCTCTCCCTATCACTCACCCATTTTCTCTCTCCCTATCACACTCCCTTTCTCTCTCTCCCTATCTCTCTCCCATTCTCTCTCTCCATATCACTCTCCCATTCTCCCTCCCACTATCACTCTCCTTTCTCTCTCTCCCATTCTCTCTCTCCCTATCACTCTCCCAATCTCACTCTCCCTATCACTCTCCCTGTCACTCTCTCCCCATCACTCTCTATCTATCACTCTCTCCCTATCACTCTCTCCCTATCACTCTCCCATTCTCTCTCCATATCACTCTCCCATTCCCTCTCTCTCCCTATCACTCTCCCATTCTCTCTCTCCGTATCACTCTCCCCATTCCCTCTCTCTCCCTATCACTCTCCCATTCTCTCTCTCCCTGTCAATCTCCCATTCTCTCTCTCCCATTCTCTCTCTCCCTATCACTCCCTTTCTCTCTCTCCCTATCACTCTCCCATTCTCTCTCTCCCTATCACTCTCCCATTCTCACTCTTCCGATCACTCTCCCATTCTCTCTCTCCCTATCACTCTCCCATTCTCTCACTCTCCACATCAGTCTCCTTTCTCTCTCTCCCTATCACTCTCCCATTCTCTGTCTCCCTATCACTCACCCATTCTCTCTCTCCCTATCACACTCCCATTCTCTCTCTCCTGATCACTCTCCCATTCTCTTTCTCCATATCACTCTCCCATTCTCTCTCTCTCTCTCCCATTCTCTCTCTCACTATCAATCTCCCTTTCCCTCTTTCCCTATCACTCTCCCATTCTCCCTCTTCCTCACTCTCACATTCTCTCTCTCCGTCACTCTCCCATTCTCTCTCTCCCTATCACTCTCCCATTCTCCTCTCTCCACATCACTCTCCTTTTCTCTCTCTCCCTATCACGCTCCCATTCTCTCTCTCCCTATCACTCACACATTCTCTCTCTCCCTATCACTCTCCCATTCTCTCTCTCCCAATCACTCTACCATTCTCTCGCTCCATATCACTCTCCCATTCTCTCTCTCTCTCTCCCAATCACTCTCGCATTCTCTCTCTCCATAACACTCTCCTATTCTCTCTCTCTCTCCCAATCACTCTCCCATTCTCTCTCTCACTATCACTCTCCCTTCTCTCTCCCGATCACTCTCCCATTCTCTCTCTCCCGATCACTCTCCCTGTCACTCTCTCCCCATCACTCTCTCCCTATCACTCTCTCCCTATCACTCTCTCCCTATCACTCTCCCATTCTCTCTCTCCATATCACTCTCCCATTCCCTCTCTCTCCCTATCACTCTCCCATTCTCTCTCTCCGTATCACTCTCCCATTCCCTCTCTCACCCTATCACTCTCCCATTCTCTCTCTCCCTGTCAATCTCCCATTCTCTCTCTCCCATTCTCTCTCTCCCAATCACTCCCTTTCTCTCTCTCCCTATCACTCTCCCATTCTCTCTCTCCCTATCACTCTCCCATTCTCACTCTTCCGATCACTCTCCCATTCTCTCTCTCCCTATCACTCTCCCATTCTCTCACTCTCCACATCAGTCTCCCTTTCTCTCTCTCCCTATCACTCTCCCATTCTCTGTCTCCCTATCACTCACCCATTCTCTCTCTCCCTATCACACTCCCATTCTCTCTCTCCCGATCACTCTCCCATTCTCTTTCTCCATATCACTCTCCCATTCTCTCTCTCTCTCTCCCATTCTCTCTCTCACTATCAATCTCCCTTTCTCTCTTTCCCTATCACTCTCCCATTCTCCCTCTTCCTCACTCTCACATTCTCTCTCTCCCTCACTCTCCCATTCTCTCTCTCCCTATCACTCACCCATTCTCTCTCTCCCTATCACACTCCCATTCTCTCTCTCCCGATCACTCTCCCATTCTCTCTCTCCATATTACTCTCCCATTCTCTCTCTCTCTCTCCCAATCACTCTCCCATTCTCTCTCTCCATAACACTCTCCTATGCTCTCTCTCTCTCCCACTCACCCTCCCATTCTCTCTCTCACTATCACGCTCCATTTCTCTCTCCCGATCACTCTCCCATTCTCTGTCTCCCGATCACTCTCCCATTCTCACTCTCTCCCTATCACTCTCCCATTCTCTCTCTCCCTGTCAATCTCCCATTCTCTCTCTCCCTATCTCTCTCCCATTCTCTCTCTCCCTATCACTCTTCCATTCTCCCTCTCCCTATCACTCTCCCTTTCTCTCTCTCCCATTCTCTCTCTCTCTATCACTCTCCCAATCTCACTTTCTCTATCACTCTCCCTGTCACTTTGTCCCTATCACTCTCTCCCTGTCACTCTCTCCCTCTCACTCTCTCTTTCCATTTCACTCTCCCATTCTCTCTCTCCGTATCACTCTCCCATTCTCTCTCTCCGTATCACTCTCCCATTCCCTCTCTCTCCCTATCACTCTCCCATTCACTCTCTCCGTATCACTCTCCCATTCCCTCTCTCTCCCTATCACTCTCCCATTCTCTCTCTCCCTGTCAATCTCCCATTCTCTCTCTCCCTATCTCTCTCCCATTCTCTCTCTCCCTATCACTCCCTTTCTCTCTCTCCCTATCACTCTCCCATTCTCTCTCTCCCTATCACTCTCCCATTCTCACTCTTCAGATCACTCTCCCATTCTCTCACTATTACTCTCCCATTCTCTCTCTTTCCATTTCACTCTCCCATTCTCTCTCTCCGTATCACTCTCCCATTCCCTCTCTCCCTATCACTCTCCCATTCTCTCTCTCCGTATCACTCTCCCATTCCCTCTCTCTCCCTATCACTCTCCCATTCTCTGTCTCCCTGTCAATCTCCCATTCTCTCTCTCTCCCTATCACTCCCCCATTCTCTCTCTCCCTATCACTCTCCCTTTCTCTCTCTCCCATTCTCTCTCTCCCGATCACTCTCCCATTCTCGCTCTCGCCCTATCACTCCCATTCTCTCTCTCACTATCTCTCTCCCATTCTCTCTCTCCCTATCACTCCCTTTCTCTCTCTCCCTATCACTCTCCCTTTCTCACTCTTCTGATCACTCTCCCATTCTCGCTCTCTCCCTATCACTCCCATTCTCTCTCTCCCTATACTCTCCCATTCTCTCTTTCCCATTCTATCTCTCCCTATCACTCTCCTAATCTCACTCTCCCTATCACTCTCTCCCTCTCACTTTCCCATTCTCTCTCTCCCTATCACTCTCCCATTCACTCTTTCTCTATCATTCTCCCATTCTCTCTCTCGCTACCACTCTCCCATTCTCTCTCTCCAGATCACTCTCCCATTCTCTCTCTCTCCCTATCACTCCCATTCTCTCACTCACTATCACTCTCCCTTTCTCTCTCTCTCCCTATCACTCTCACTTTCTCTCTCTCATTATCACTCTCCCATTCTCTCTCTCCTATCACTCTCCCATTCTCTCTTTCCCTATCACTCTCCCATTCTCCCTCTTCCTCACTCTCACATTCTCTCTCTCCCTCACTCTCCCATTCTCTCTCTCTCCCTATCACTCTCCCATTCTGTCACTCTCCACATCAGTCTCCCTTTCTCTCTCTCCCTATCACTCTCCCATTCTCTGTCTCCCTATCACTCACCCATTCTCTCTCTCCCGATCACACTCCCATTCTCTCTCTCCCGATCACTCTCCCATTCTCTTTCTCCATATCACTCTCCCATACTCTCTCTCTCTCTCTCCCATTCTCTCTCTCACTATCACTCTCCCTTTCTCTCTTTCCCTATCACTCTCCCATTCTCCCTCTTCCTCACTCTCCCATTCTCTCTCTCCCTATCACTCTCCCATTCTCTCTCTCTCCACATCACTCTCCTTTTCTCTCTCTCCCTATCACTCTCCCATTCTCTCTCTCCCTATCACTCACCCATTTTCTCTCTCCCTATCACACTCCCTTTCTCTCTCTCCCTATCTCTCTCCCATTCTCTCTCTCCATATCACTCTCCCATTCTCCCTCCCACTATCACTCTCCCTTTCTCTCTCTCCCATTCTCTCTCTCCCTATCACTCTCCCAATCTCACTCTCCCTATCACTCTCCCTGTCACTCTCTCCCCATCACTCTCTATCTATCACTCTCTCCCTATCACTCTCTCCCTATCACTCTCCCATTCTCTCTCTCCATATCACTCTCCCATTCCCTCTCTCTCCCTATCACTCTCCCATTCTCTCTCTCCGTATCACTCTCCCATTCCCTCTCTCTCCCTATCACTCTCCCATTCTCTCTCTCCCTGTCAATCTCCCATTCTCTCTCTCCCATTCTCTCTCTCCCTATCACTCCCTTTCTCTCTCTCCCTATCACTCTCCCATTCTCTCTCTCCCTATCACTCTCCCATTCTCACTCTTCCGATCACTCTCCCATTCTCTCTCTCCCTATCACTCTCCCATTCTCTCACTCTCCACATCAGTCTCCCTTTCTCTCTCTCCCTATCACTCTCCCATTCTCTGTCTCCCTATCACTCACCCATTCTCTCTCTCCCTATCACACTCCCATTCTCTCTCTCCTGATCACTCTCCCATTCTCTTTCTCCATATCACTCTCCCATCTCTCTCTCTCTCTCCCATTCTCTCTCTCACTATCAATCTCCCTTTCCCTCTTTCCCTATCACTCTCCCATTCTCCCTCTTCCTCACTCTCACATTCTCTCTCTCCGTCACTCTCCCATTCTCTCTCTCCCTATCACTCTCCCATTCTCTCTCTCCACATCACTCTCCTTTTCTCTCTCTCCCTATCACGCTCCCATTCTCTCTCTCCCTATCACTCACACATTCTCTCTCTCCCTATCACTCTCCCATTCTCTCTCTCCCAATCACTCTACCATTCTCTCGCTCCATATCACTCTCCCATTCTCTCTCTCTCGCTCCCAATCACTCTCGCATTCTCTCTCTCCATAACACTCTCCTATTCTCTCTCTCTCTCCCAATCACTCTCCCATTCTCTCTCTCACTATCACTCTTCCTTTCTCTCTCCCGATCACTCTCCCATTCTCTCTCTCCCGATCACTCTCCCTGTCACTCTCTCCCCATCACTCTCTCCCTATCACTCTCTCCCTATCACTCTCTCCCTATCACTCTCCCATTCTCTCTCTCCATATCACTCTCCCATTCCCTCTCTCTCCCTATCACTCTCCCATTCTCTCTCTCCGTATCACTCTCCCATTCCCTCTCTCACCCTATCACTCTCCCATTCTCTCTCTCCCTGTCAATCTCCCATTCTCTCTCTCCCATTCTCTCTCTCCCAATCACTCCCTTTCTCTCTCTCCCTATCACTCTCCCATTCTCTCTCTCCCTATCACTCTCCCATTCTCACTCTTCCGATCACTCTCCCATTCTCTCTCTCCCTATCACTCTCCCATTCTCTCACTCTCCACATCAGTCTCCCTTTCTCTCTCTCCCTATCACTCTCCCATTCTCTGTCTCCCTATCACACTCCCATTCTCTCTCTCCCGATCACTCTCCCATTCTCTTTCTCCATATCACTCTCCCATTCCCTCTCTCTCCCTATCACTCTCCCATTCTCTCTCTCCCTGTCAATCTCCCATTCTCTCTCTCCCATTCTCTCTCTCCCAATCACTCCCTTTCTCTCTCTCCCTATCACTCTCCCATTCTCTCTCTCCCTATCACTCTCCCATTCTCACTCTTCCGATCACTCTCCCATTCTCTCTCTCCCTATCACTCTCCCATTCTCTCACTCTCCACATCAGTCTCCCATTCTCTCTCTCCCTATCACTCACCCATTCTCTCTCTCCCTATCACACTCCCATTCTCTCTCTCCCGATCACTCTCCCATTCTCTCTCTCCATATTACTCTCCCATTCTCTCTCTCTCTCTCCCAATCACTCTCCCATTCTCTCTCTCCATAACACTCTCCTATGCTCTCTCTCTCTCCCACTCACTCTCCCATTCTCTCTCTCACTATCACGCTCCATTTCTCTCTCCCGATCACTCTCCCATTCTCTCTCTCCCGATCACTCTCCCATTCTCACTCTCTCCCTATCACTCTCCCATTCTCTCTCTCCCTGTCAATCTCCCATTCTCTCTCTCCCTATCTCTCTCCCATTCTCTCTCTCCCTATCACTCTTCCATTCTCCCTCTCCCTATCACTCTCCCTTTCTCTCTCTCCCATTCTCTCTCTCTCTATCACTCTCCCAATCTCACTTTCTCTATCACTCTCCCTGTCACTATGTCCCTATCACTCTCTCCCTGTCACTCTCTCCCTCTCACTCTCTCTTTCCATTTCACTCTCCCATTCTCTCTCTCCGTATCACTCTCCCATTCTCTCTCTCCGTATCACTCTCCCATTCCCTCTCTCTCCCTATCACTCTCCCATTCACTCTCTCCGTATCACTCTCCCATTCCCTCTCTCTCCCTATCACTCTCCCATTCTCTCTCTCCCTGTCAATCTCCCATTCTCTCTCTCCCTATCTCTCTCCCATTCTCTCTCTCCCTATCACTCCCTTTCTCTCTCTCCCTATCACTCTCCCATTCTCTCTCTCCCTATCACTCTCCCATTCTCACTCTTCAGATCACTCTCCCATTCTCTCACTATTACTCTCCCATTCTCTCTCTTTCCATTTCACTCTCCCATTCTCTCTCTCCGTATCACTCTCCCATTCCCTCTCTCCCTATCACTCTCCCATTCTCTCTCTCCGTATCACTCTCCCATTCCCTCTCTCTCCCTATCACTCTCCCATTCTCTGTCTCCCTGTCAATCTCCCATTCTCTCTCTCTCCCTATCACTCCCCCATTCTCTCTCTCCCTATCACTCTCCCTTTCTCTCTCTCCCATTCTCTCTCTCCCGATCACTCTCCCATTCTCGCTCTCGCCCTATCACTCCCATTCTCTCTCTCACTATCTCTCTCCCATTCTCTCTCTCCCTATCACTCCCTTTCTCTCTCTCCCTATCACTCTCCCTTTCTCACTCTTCTGATCACTCTCCCATTCTCGCTCTCTCCCTATCACTCCCATTCTCTCTCTCCCTATACTCTCCCATTCTCTCTTTCCCATTCTATCTCTCCCTATCACTCTCCTAATCTCACTCTCCCTATCACTCTCTCCCTCTCACTTTCCCATTCTCTCTCTCCCTATCACTCTCCCATTCACTCTTTCTCTATCATTCTCCCATTCTCTCTCTCGCTACCACTCTCCCATTCTCTCTCTCCAGATCACTCTCCCATTCTCTCTCTCTCCCTATCACTCCCATTCTCTCACTCACTATCACTCTCCCTTTCTCTCTCTCTCCCTATCACTCTCACTTTCTCTCTCTCATTATCACTCTCCCATTCTCTCTCTCCTATCACTCTCCCATTCTCTCTTTCCCTATCACTCTCCCATTCTCCCTCTTCCTCACTCTCACATTCTCTCTCTCCCTCACTCTCCCATTCTCTCTCTCTCCCTATCACTCTCCCATTCTGTCACTCTCCACATCAGTCTCCCTTTCTCTCTCTCCCTATCACTCTCCCATTCTCTGTCTCCCTATCACTCACCCATTCTCTCTCTCCCGATCACACTCCCATTCTCTCTCTCCCGATCACTCTCCCATTCTCTTTCTCCATATCACTCTCCCATACTCTCTCTCTCTCTCTCCCATTCTCTCTCTCACTATCACTCTCCCTTTCTCTCTTTCCCTATCACTCTCCCATTCTCCCTCTTCCTCACTCTCCCATTCTCTCTCTCCCTATCACTCTCCCATTCTCTCTCTCTCCACATCACTCTCCTTTTCTCTCTCTCCCTATCACTCTCCCATTCTCTCTCTCCCTATCACTCACCCATTTTCTCTCTCCCTATCACACTCCCTTTCTCTCTCTCCCTATCTCTCTCCCATTCTCTCTCTCCATATCACTCTTCCATTCTCCCTCCCACTATCACTCTCCCTTTCTCTCTCTCCCATTCTCTCTCTCCCTATCACTCTCCCAATCTCACTCTCCCTATCACTCTCCCTGTCACTCTCTCCCCATCACTCTCTATCTATCACTCTCTCCCTATCACTCTCTCCCTATCACTCTCTCCCTATCACTCTCCCATTCTCTCTCTCCGTATCACTCTCCCATTCCCTCTCTCTCCCTATCACTCTCCCATTCTCTCTCTCCCTGTCAATCTCCCATTCTCTCTCTCCCATTCTCTCTCTCCCTATCACTCCCTTTCTCTCTCTCCCTATCACTCTCCCATTCTCTCTCTCCCTATCACTCTCCCATTCTCACTCTTCCGATCACTCTCCCATTCTCTCTCTCCCTATCACTCTCCCATTCTCTCACTCTCCACATCAGTCTCCCTTTCTCTCTCTCCCTATCACTCTCCCATTCTCTGTCTCCCTATCACTCACCCATTCTCTCTCTCCCTATCACACTCCCATTCTCTCTCTCCTGATCACTCTCCCATTCTCTTTCTCCATATCACTCTCCCATTCTCTCTCTCTCTCTCCCATTCTCTCTCTCACTATCAATCTCCCTTTCTCTCTTTCCCTATCACTCTCCCATTCTCCCTCTTCCTCACTCTCACATTCTCTCTCTCCGTCACTCTCCCATTCTCTCTCTCCCTATCACTCTCCCATTCTCTCTCTCCACATCACTCTCCTTTTCTCTCTCTCCCTATCACGCTCCCATTCTCTCTCTCCCTATCACTCACACATTCTCTCTCTCCCTATCACTCTCCCATTCTCTCTCTCCCAATCACTCTACCATTCTCTCGCTCCATATCACTCTCCCATTCTCTCTCTCTCTCTCCCAATCACTCTCGCATTCTCTCTCTCCATAACACTCTCCTATTCTCTCTCTCTCTCCCAATCACTCTCCCATTCTCTCTCTCACTATCACTCTCCCTTTCTCTCTCCCGATCACTCTCCCATTCTCTCTCTCCCGATCACTCTCCCTGTCACTCTCTCCCCATCACTCTCTCCCTATCACTCTCTCCCTATCACTCTCTCCCTATCACTCTCCCATTCTCTCTCTCCATATCACTCTCCCATTCCCTCTCTCTCCCTATCACTCTCCCATTCTCTCTCTCCGTATCACTCTCCCATTCCCTCTCTCACCCTATCACTCTCCCATTCTCTCTCTCCCTGTCAATCTCCCATTCTCTCTCTCCCATTCTCTCTCTCCCAATCACTCCCTTTCTCTCTCTCC
>NW_027253995.1:0-10323 GCF_044704955.1 Pristiophorus japonicus
GATGGGGAAAGAGTGAGGGGGAAAGGGTGAGGGGGAAAGGATGAGGGGAAAGAGTGAGGGGGAAAGATTGAGGGGGAAAGGGTGAGGGGAAAAGAGTGAGGGGGAAAGAGTGAGGGGGAAAGGGTGAGAGGGAAAGAGTGAGGGGGAGAGGATGAGGGGGAAAGAGTGAGGGAGAAAGGGTGAGGGGGAAAGAGTGAGGGGGAAAGGGTAAGGGGGAATGGATGCTGGGGAAAGAGTGAGGGGGAAAGTGTGAGGGGGAAAGAGTGAGAGGGAAGGAGTGATGGGGAAAGGATGAGGGGGAAAGAGTGAGGGGGAAAGAGTGAGAGGGAAAGAGTGAGGGGGAAAGAATGAGGCGGAAAGTGTGAGGGGGAATGAGTGAGGGGCAAAGGATGAGGGGGAAATGATGATGGGGAATGAGTGATGGGGAAAGAGTGAGGGGGAAAGAGTGAGTGGGAAAGGGTGAGGGGTAAAGATTGAGGGGGAAAGAGTGAGTGGGAAAGAGTGAGTGGGAAAGAGTGAGAGGGAAAGAGTGAGGGGGAAAGGGTGAGGGGAAAAGGGTTAGGGGGAAAGGGTGAGGGGGAAATAGTGAGGGGGAAAGAGTGAGGGGGAAAGAATGAGGGGGAAAGGATGATGGGGAAAGTATGATGGGGGAAAGAGTGAGGTGGAAAGATTGAGGGGGAAACGATGATGGTGAACGAGTGATGGGGAAAGAGTGAAGGGGAAAGGGTGAGAGGGAAAGAGTGAGGGGGAAAGGGCGAGGGGAAAGAGGGAGAGGGAAAGAATGAGGGGGAAAGGGTGAGGTGGGAAAGGGTGAGGGAGAAAGAGTGAGGGGGAAATAGTGAGGGGGGAAAGAGTGAGGGGAAAGAGTGATCGGGAAAGAGCGATCGGGAAAGAGTGAGGGGGAAAGAGTGAGGTGGAAAGAGTGAGGGGGAAAGCGTGAGAGGGAACGAGTGAGAGGGAAAGAGTGAGGGGGAAAGAGTGAGGGGGAAAGAGAGAGGGGGAAAGAGTGACGGGAAAAGGGTGAGGAGGAAGGATGAGGAGGAAAGTGTGAGGGGGAAAGAGTGAGGTGGAAAGAGTGAGAGGGAAAGAGTGAGGGGGAATGAATGAGGGGGAAAGGATGATGGTGAAAGAGTGATGGAGAAAGAGTGAAGGGGAAAGGGTGAGAGGGAAAGAGTGAGGGTGAAAGAGTGAGGGGGAAAGGGCGAGGGGGAAAGAGTGAGGGGGAAAGGTGAGGGGGATAGAGTGAGGGTGATAGAGTGATCGGGAAAGAGTGAGGGGGAAAGAGTGAGAGGTAAAGGGTGAGGGGGAAAGAGTGAGGGGGAATTAGTGATGGGGAAAGTGTGAGGGGGAAAGGGTGAGGGGGAAAGGATGAGGGGGAAAGAGTGAGGGGGAAAGATTGAGATGGAAAGGGTGAGGGGGAAGAGTGAGGGGAAAGAGTGAGGGGGAAAGGGTGAGAGGGAAAGAGTGAGGGGGAGAGGATGAGGGGGAAAGAGTGAGGGAGAAAGGGTGACGGGGAAAATGTGAGGGGGAAAGAGTGAGGGGGAAAGGATGAGGGGGAAAGAGTGATGGGGGAAAGAGTGAGGTAGAAAGATTGAGGGGGAAACGATGATGGTGAAAGAGTGATGGAGAAAGAGTGAAGGGGAAAGGGTGAGAGGGAAAGAGTGAGGGGGAAAGGGTGAGGGGAAAGTGTGAGAGGGAAAGCATGAGGGGGAAAGGGTGAGGGGGAAAGGGTGAGGGGGAAAGAGTGAGGGGGAAAGAGTGAGGGGGAAAGAGTGATTGGGAAAGAGCGATCGGGAAAGAGTGAGGGGGAAAGAGTGAGGGGGAAAGAGTGAGGGGAAAGGGTGAGGGGGAAAGTATGATGGGGAAAGAGTGAGGGGGAAAGAGTGAGGGGAAAAGAATGAGTGGGAAAGAGTGAGTGGGAAAGAGTGAGTGGGAAAGAGTGAGGGCGAAAGAGTGAGGGGGAAAGGGTGAGGGGGAAAGGGTGAGGGGGAAAGAGTGAGGGGGAAAGAGTGAGAGGGAAAGGGTGAGGGGGAAAGGGTGAGGGGGAATGAGTGAGGGGGAAGGAGTGAGAGGGAAAGAGTGAGAGGGAAAGAGTGAAGGGGTAAGAGTGATGGGGAAAGGATGAGGGGGAAAGACTGAGAGGGAAAGATTGAGGGCGAGAGTGAGGCGGAAAGGGTGAGGGGGAATGGATGCTGGGGAAAGAGTGAGGGGGAAAGAGTGAGGGGGAAAGAGTGAGAGGGAAAGGATGAGGGGGAAAGAGTGATGGGGGAAAGAGTGAGGTGGAAAGATTGAGGGGGAAAGAGTGAGAGGGAAGGAGTGAGAGGGAAAGAGTGAGGGGGAAAGGGTGAGGGGCAAAGAGTGAGGGGGAAAGGGTGAGGGGGAATGGATGCTGGGGAAAGAGTGAGGGGGAAAGAGTGAGGGGGAAAGAGTGAGTGGGAAAGGGTGAGGGGAAAAGAGTGAGTGGGAAAGAGTGAGAGGGCAAGAGTGAGGGGGAAAGGGTGAGGGGGAAAGGGTGAGGGGGAAAGGATGATGGGGAAAGAGTGAGGGGGAAAGAGTGAGGGGGAAAGGATGAGGGGGAAAGAGTGATGGGGGAAAGAGTGAGGTGGAAAGATTGAGGGGGAAACGATGATGTTGAACGAGTGAGGGGGAAAGGGTGAGAGGGAAAGAGTGAGGGGGAAAGGGCGAGGGGAAAGAGTGAGAGGGAAAGGGTGAGGTGGAAAGAGTGAGGGGAAAGAGTGAGGGGGAAAGAGTGATGGGGAAAGAGTGAGAGGGAAAGGGTGAGGGGGAAAGAGTGAGGGGTAATGAGTCAGAGGGAAAGAGTGATGGGGAAAGAGTGATGGGGAAAGAGTGAGGGGGAAAGAGTGAGGGGGAAAGAGTGAGAGGGAAAGAGTGCGGGGGAAAGGATGACGGGAAAAGAGTGATGGGGAAAGAGTGAGGGCGAAAGAGTGAGGGCGAAAGGATGGTGGGGAAAGGATGATGGGGAATGAGTGAGAGGGAAAGAGTGAGGCGGAAAGAGTGAGGGGGAAAGGATGAAGGGGAAAGGGTTAGGGGGAAAGGATGAGGGGGAAAGAGTGAGGGGGAAAGAGTGAGGGGGAAGAGTGATCGGGAAAGAGTGTGGAGAAAGGGTGATGGGGAAAGAGTGAGGGGGAAAGGATGAGGTGGACAGATTGAGGGGGGAAAGACTGAGGGGGAAAGAGTGAGGGGGAAAGAGTGAGGGGGAAAGAGTGAGTGGGAAAGGATGGTGGGGAAAGGATGATGGGGAATGAGTGAGAGGGAAAGAGTCTGGGGGAAAGGGTGAGGGAAAGGGTGAGGGGGAAAGAGTGAGGGGGAAAGGATGAGGGGGAAAGGGTGAGGGGGAAAGAGTGAGGGGGAAAGAGTGAGGGTGAAAGAGTGAGGGGGAAAGAGTGAGGGGGAAAGAGTGAGGGGGAAAGGGTGAGGGGGAAAGAGTGAGAGGGAAAGAATGAGAGGGAAAGAGTGAGGGGGAAAGAGTGAGGGGGAAAGGGTGAGGGGGAATGGATGATGGGGAAAGAGTGAGGGGGAAAGAGTGAGGGGGAAATGGTGAGAGGGAAAGAGTGATGGGGAAAGAGTGATGGGGAAAGGATGAGGGGGTAAGAGTGAGGGGGGAAAGAGTGAGGCGGAAAGAGCAAGGAGGAAAGAGCGAGGGGGAAAGGATGAGGGGGAAAGAGTGAGGGGTAAGAGTGAGAGGGAAAGAGCAAGGGTGAAAGAGCGAGGCAGAAAGGATAAGGGGAAAAGAGTGAGGGGGAAAGGATGATGGGGAAAGAGTGAGGGGGAAAGTATGATGGGGAAAGAGTGAGGGGGAAAGAGTGAGGGGAAAAGAATGAGTGGGAAAGAGTGAGCGGGAAAGAGTGAGGCGGAAAGATTGAGGGGGAAAGGGTGAGGGGGAAAGAGTGAGGGGGAAAGAGTGAGAGGGAAAGTGTGAGGGGGAAAGGATGAGGGGGAAAGTGTGAGGGGGAAAGAGTGAGGGGGAAGGAGTGAGAGGGAAAGGGTGAGGGGGTAAGTGTGATGGGGAAAGGATGAGGGGGAAAGACTGAGAGGGAAAGAGTGAGGGGAAAGGGTGAGGGGGAATGGATGCTGTGGAAAGAGTGAGGGGGAAAGAGTGAGAGGGAAAGAGTGATGGGGAAAGGATGAGGGGGAAAGAGTGAGGGGGAAAGAGTGAGGGGGAAAGAGTGAGAAGGAAAGAGTCTGGGGGAAAGAGTGAGGGAAAGGGTGAGGGGGAAAGAGTGAGGGGGAAAGGATGAGGAGGAAAGAGTGAGGGGGAATGAGTGAGGGGGAAAGAGTGAGGGGGAAGGAGTGAGAGGGAAAGAGTGAGAGGGAAAGAGTGAGAGGGAAAGAGTGAGGGGAAAAGAGTGAGGGGGAAAGGGTGAGGGGGAATGGATGTTGGGGAAAGAGTGAGGGGGAAAGAGTGAGGGGGAAAGGATGAGGTGGAAAGAGAGAGGGGGAGAGGGAGGGGGAAAGGATGATGGGGAAAGAGTGAGGGGGAAAGAGTGCGGGGGAAAGAGTGAGGGGGAAGGAGTGAGAGGGAAAGAGTGAGGGGGTAAGAGTGATGGGGAAAGGATGAGGGGGAAAGACTGAGAGGGAAAGAGTGAGGGGGAAAGAGTGAGGGGGAAAGGGTGAGGGGGAATGGATGCTGGGGAAAGAGTGAGGGGGAAAGTGTGAGGGGGAAAGAGTGAGAGGGAAAGAGTGATGGGGAAAGGACGAGGGGGAAAGAGTGAGGGGGGAAAAGTGAGGGGGAAAGAGTGAGAGGGAAAGAGTCTGGGGGAAAGAGTGAGGGAAAGGGTGAGGGGGAAAGAGTGAGGGGAAAGGATGAGGGGGAAAGGGTGAGGGGGAAAGGAGGTGAGGAGAAAGAGTGAGGGGGAAAGAGTGAGGGGGAAAGAGTGAGGGGGAAGGAGTGAGAGGGAAAGAGTGAGAGGGAAAGAGTGAGAGGGAAAGAGTGATGGGGAAAGGATGAGGGGGTAAGAGTGAGGTGGAAAGAGTGAGGGGGAAAGGGTGAGGTGGAAAGAGTGAGGGGGAAAGAGTGAGGGGTAAGAGTAAGGGGGAAAGAGCGAGGGTGAAAGAGTGAGAGGGAATGAGTGAGGGGGAAAGAGTGAGAGGGAAAGAGTGAGGGGGAAAGAGTGAGGGGGAAAGGGTGAGGGGGAATGGATGATGGGGAAAGAGTGAGGGGGAAAGAGTGAGAGGGAAAGAGTGATGGGGAAAGAGTGATGGGGAAAGGATGAGGGGGAAAGAGTGAGGAGGAAAGAGTGAGGGGGAAAGAGTGAGGGGGAGTGAGTGAGGGGGAAAGGGTGAGGGGGAAAGTATGATGGGGAAATTGTGAGGGGGATAGACTGAGGGGGAATGGATGCTGTGGAAAGAGTGAGGGGAAAGAGTGAGGGGGAAGGAGTGAGAGGGAAAGAGTGAGAGGGAAAGAGTGAAGGGGTAAGAGTGATGGGGAAAGGATGAGGGGGAAAGACTGAGAGGGAAAGATTGAGGGGGAGAGTGAGGGGGAAAGGGTGAGGGGGAATGGATCCTGGGGAAAGAGTGAGGGGGAAAGAGTGAGGGGGAAAGAGTGAGAGGGAAGGAGTGATGGGGAAAGGATGAGGTGGAAAGAGTGAGGGGGAAAGAGTGAGGGGGAAAGAGTGAGAAGGAAAGGGTGAGGGGGAAAGGGTGAGGGGGGAAAGAGTGAGGGGGAAAGAGTGAGGGGGAAGGAGTGAGAGGGAAAGAGTGAGAGGGAAAGAGTGAAGGGGTAAGAGTGATGGGGAATGGATGAGGGGGAAAGACTGAGAGGGAAAGATTGAGGGGGAGAGTGAGGGGGAAAGGGTGAGGGGGAATGGATGCTGGGGAAAGAGTGAGGGGGAAAGAGTGAGGGGGAAAGAGTGAGATAGAAAGGATGAGGGGGAAAGAGTGAGGGGGAAAGAGTGAGGGGGAAAGAGTGAGAGGGAAAGAGTGAGGGGGAAAGGGTGAGGGGCAAAGAGTGAGGGGGAAAGGGTGAGGGGGAATGGATGCTGGGGAAAGAGTAAGGGGGAAAGAGTGAGGGGGAAAGAGTGCGTGGGAAAGGGTGAGGGGAAAAGAGTGAGTGGGAAAGAGTGAGAGGGCAAGAGTGAGGGGGAAAGGGTGAGAGGGAAAGGGTGAGGGGGAAAGGATGATGGGGAAAGAGTGAGGGGGAAAGAGTTAGGGGGAAAGGATGAGGGGGAAAGAGTGATGGGGGAAAGAGTGAGGTGGAAAGATTGAGGGGGAAACGATGATGGTGAACGAGTGATGGGGAAAGGGTGAGAGGGAAAGAGTGAGGGGGAAAGGGTGAGGGGAAAGAGTGAGAGGGAAAGGGTGAGGTTGAAAGAGTGAGGGGGAAAGAGTGAGGGGGAAAGAGTGAGGGGGAAAGAGTGATGGGGAAAGAGTGAGAGGGAAAGGGTGAGGGGGAAAGAGTGAGGGGGAATGAGTCAGAGGGAAAGAGTGATGGGGAAAGAGTGATGGGGAAAGAGTGAGGGGGAAAGAGTGAGAGGGAAAGAGTGAGAGGGAAAGGGTGAGGGGGAAAGAGTGAGGGGGAATGAGTCAGAGGGAAAGAGTGATGGGGAAAGAGTGATGGGAAAGAATGAGGGGAAAGAGTGATGGGGAAAGAGTGAGGGGGAAAGAGTGAGGGGGAAAGAGTGAGAGGGAAAGAGTGAGGGGGAAAGGATGACGGGAAAAGAGTGATGGGGAAAGAGTGAGGGCGAAAGAGTGAGGGCGAAAGGATGGTGGGGAAAGGATGATGGGGAATGAGTGAGAGGGAAAGAGTGAGGCGGAAAGAGTGAGGGGGAAAGGATGAAGTGGAAAGGGTGAGGGGGAAAGGATGAGGGGAAAGAGTGAGGGGGATAGAGTGAGGGGGAAAGAGTGATCGGGAAGGAGTGTGGGGAAAAGGTTGATTGGGAAAGAGTGAGGGGGAAAGGATGAGGTGGACAGATTGAGGGGGAAAGAGTGAGGGCGAAAGAGTGACGGGGAAAGAGTGAGGGTGAAAGAGTGAGAGGGAAAGGGTGAGGGGAAAGAGTGAGGTGGAAAGAGTGAGGGAAGAGTGAGAGGGAAAGGATGAGGGCGAAAGGGTGAGGGGGAAAGAGTGAGGGGGAAAGAGTGAGGGTGAAAGAGTGAGAGGGAAAGGGTGAGGGGGAAAGAGTGAGGGGAAATGGTGAGGGGGAAAGGGTGAGGGGGAAAGAGTGAGGGGGAAAGAGTGAGAGGGAAAGAGTGAGAGGGAAAGAGTGAGGGGGAAAGAGTGAGGAGGAAAGGGTGAGGGGGAATGGATGATGGGGAAAGAGTGAGGGGGAAAGAGTGAGGGGGAAATGGTGAGAGGGAAAGAGTGATGTGGAAAGAGTGATGGGGAAAGGATGAGGGGGTAAGAGTGAGGGGGGAAAGAGTGAGGCGGAAAGAGCAAGGAGGAAGAGCGAGGGGGAAAGGATGAGGGGGAAAGAGTGAGGGGTAAGAGTGAGAGGGAAAGAGCAAGGGTGAAAGAGCGAGGCAGAAAGGATAAGGGGGAAAGAGTGAGGGGGAAAGGGTGAGGGGGAAAGAGTGAGAAGGAAAGAGTGAGGTGGAAAGAGTGAGGGGCGGAGAGTGAGGGGGAAAGGATGATGGGGAAAGAGTGAGGGGGAAAGAGTGAGAGGAAAAGAGTGAGGGGGAAAGGTTGAGGGGGAAAGTATGATGGGGAAAGAGTGAGGGGGAAAGAGTGAGGGGAAAAGAATGAGTGGGAAAGAGTGAGCGGGAAAGAGTGAGGGGGAAAGATTGAGGGGGAAAGGGTGAGGGGGAAAGAGTGAAGGGGAAAGAGTGAGAGGGAAAGGGTGAGGGGGAAAGGATGAGGGGGAAAGAGTGAGGGGGAAAGAGTGAGGGGGAAGGAGTGAGAGGGAAAGAGTGAGAGGGAAAGAGTGAGAGGGAAAGAGTGAGGGGGAAAGAGTGAGGGGGAAAGAGTGAGGGGAAAGAGTCTGGGGAAAGAGTGAGGGAAAGGGTGAGTGGGAAAGGATGAGGGGGAAAGGGTGAGGGGGAAAGAGTGAGGGGGAAACAGTGAGGGGGAAAGAGTGAGGGGGAAGGAGTGAGAGGGAAAGAGTGAGGGGGTGTAAGAGTGATGGGGAAAGGATGAGGGGGAAAGACTGAGAGGGAAAGAGTGAGGGGGAAAGAGTGAGGGGGAAAGGGTGAGGGGGAATGGATGCTGGGGAAAGAGTGAGGGGGAAAGTGTGAGGGGGAAAGAGTGAGAGGGAAAGAGTGATGGGGAAAGGACGAGGGGGAAAGAGTGAGGGGGGTAAAGTGAGGGGGAAAGAGTTAGAGGGAAAGAGTCTGGGGGAAAGAGTGAGGGAAAGGGTGAGGGGGAAAGAGTGAGGGGGGAAAGGATGAGGGGGAAAGGGTGAGGGGGAAAGAGTGAGGAGGAAAGAGTGAGGGGGAAAGAGTGAGGGGCAAGGAGTGAGAGGGAAAGAGTGAGAGGGAAAGAGTGAGAGGGAAAGAGTGATGGGGAAAGGATGAGGGGGTAAGAGTGAGGTGGAAAGAGTGAGGGGGAAAGGGTGAGGTGGAAAGAGTGAGGGGGAAAGGGTGAGGTGGAAAGAGTGAGGGGAAAGAGTGAGGGGTAAGAGTAAGGGGGAAAGAGCGAGGGTGAAAGAGTGAGAGGGAATGAGTGAGGGGGAAAGAGTGAGGGGGAAAGGGTGAGGGGGAATGGATGATGGGGAAAGAGTGAGGGGGAAAGAGTGAGAGGGAAAGAGTGATGGGGAAAGAGTGAGGGGGAAAGAGTGAGGAGGAAAGAGTGAGGGGGAAAGAGTGAGGGGGAGTGAGTGAGGGGGAAAGGGTGAGGGGGAAAGTATGATGGGGAAATTGTGAGGGGGAAAGACTGAGGGGGAATGGATGCTGTGGAAAGAGTGAGGGGGAAAGAGTGAGGGGGAAGGAGTGAGAGGGAAAGAGTGAGAGGGAAAGAGTGAAGGGGTAAGAGTGATGGGGAAAGGATGAGGGGGAAAGACTGAGAGGGAAAGATTGAGGGGGAGAGTGAGGGGGAAAGGGGTGAGGGGGAATGGATGCTGGGGAAAGAGTGAGGGGGAAAGAGTGAGGGGGAAAGAGTGAGAGGGAAGGAGTGTGGGGAAAGGATGAGGGGGAAAGAGTGAGGGGGAAAGAGTGAGGGGGAAAGAGTGAGAAGGAAAGGGTGAGGGGGAAAGGGTGAGGGGGAAAGAGTGAGGGGGAAAGAGTGAGGGGGAAGGAGTGAGAGGGAAAGAGTGAGAGGGAAAGAGTGAAGGGGTAAGAGTGATGGGGAATGGATGAGGGGGAAAGACTGAGAGGGAAAGATTGAGGGGGAGAGTGAGGGGGAAAGGGTGAGGGGGAATGGATGCTGGGGAAAGAGTGAGGGGGAAAGAGTGAGGGGGAAAGAGTGAGAGGGAAAGGATGAGGGGGAAAGAGTGAGGGGGAAAGAGTGAGGGGGAAAGAGTGAGAGGGAAAGAGTGAGGGGGAAAGGGTGAGGGGCAAAGAGTGAGGGGGAAAGGGTGAGGGGGAATGGATGCTGGGGAAAGAGTGAGGGGGAAAGAGTGAGGGGGAAAGAGTGCGTGGGAAAGGGTGAGGGGAAAAGAGTGAGTGGGAAAGAGTGAGAGGGCAAGAGTGAGGGGGAAAGGGTGAGGGGGAAAGGGTGAGGGGGAAAGGATGATGGGGAAAGAGTGAGGGGGAAAGAGTGAGGGGGAAAGGATGAGGGGGAAAGAGTGATGGGGGAAAGAGTGAGGTGGAAAGATTGAGGGGAAACGATGATGGTGAACGAGTGATGGGGAAAGGGTGAGAGGGAAAGAGTGAGGGGGAAAGGGCGAGGGGAAAGAGTGAGAGGGAAAGGGTGAGGTGGAAAGAGTGAGGGGGAAAGAGTGAGGGGGAAAGAGTGAGGGGAAAGAGTGATGGGGAAAGAGTGAGAGGGAAAGGGTGAGGGGGAAAGAGTGAGGGGGAATGAGTCAGAGGGAAAGAGTGATGGGGAAAGAGTGATGGGGAAAGAGTGAGGGGGAAAGAGTGAGGGGGAAAGAGTGAGAGGGAAAGAGTGAGGGGGAAAGAGTGAGAGGGAAAGAGTGAGGGGGAAAGGATGACGGGAAAAGAGTGATGGGGAAAGAGTGAGGGCGAAAGAGTGAGGGCGAAAGGATGGTGGGGAAAGGATGATGGGGAATGAGTGAGAGGGAAAGAGTGAGGCGGAAAGAGTGAGGGGGAAATGATGAAGGGGAAAGGGTGAGGGGGAAAGGATGAGGGGGAAAGAGTGAGGGGGAAAGAGTGAGGGGGAAAGAGTGATCGGGAAGGAGTGAGGGGGAAAGGGTGAGGGGCAAAGAGTGAGGGGGAAAGGGTGAGGGGGAATGGATGCTGGGGAAAGAGTGAGGG
>NW_027253996.1:0-10294 GCF_044704955.1 Pristiophorus japonicus
GGAGTATCGAGAGATCGGGGCGGAGGAGTCTCGAGAGATCGGGGCGGAGGAGTATCGAGAGATCGGGGCGGAGGTGTATCGTGAGATCGCGGCGGAGGAGTATCGAGAGATCGGGGCGGAGGAGTATCGAGGGATCGGGGCGGAGGAGTATCGAGAGATCGGGGCGGAGGAGCGGCGAGTAATCGGGGCGGAGGAGCGGCGAGAGATCGGGGCGGAGGAGTATCGAGAGATCGGGGTGGAGGAGCGGCGAGAGATCGGGGCGGAGGAGTATCGAGAGATCGGGGCGGAGGAGTATCGAGAGATCGGGGCGGAGGAGGGCGAGAGATCGGGGCGGAGGAGGGGCGAGAGATCGGGGCGGAGGAGTATCGAGAGATCGGGGCGGAGGAGCATCGAGAGATCGGGGCGGAGGAGTATCGAGAGATCGGGGCGGAGGAGTATCGAGAGATCGGGGCGGAGGAGTATCGAGAGATCGGGGCGGAGGAGCGGCGAGGGATCGGGGCGGAGGAGTATCGAGAGATCGGGGCGGAGGAGTATCGAGAGATCGGGGCGGAGGAGTATCGAGAGATCGGGGCGGAGGAGTATCGAGAGATCGGGGCGGAGGAGTATCGAGAGATCGGGGCGGAGGAGTATCGAGAGATCGGGGCGGAGGAGTATCGAGAGATCGGGGCGGAGGAGTATCGAGAGATCGGGGCGGAGGAGTATCGAGAGATCGGGGCGGATGAGTATCGAGAGATCGGGAGAACGGAGGAGTATCGAGAGATCGGGGCGGAGGAGTATCGAGAGATCGGGGCGGAGGAGCGGCGAGAGATCGGGGCGGAGGAGTATCGAGAGATTGGGGCGGAGGAGTATCGAGAGATCGGGGCGGAGGAGCGGCGAGAGATCGGGGCGGAGGAGTATCGAGAGATCGGGGCGGAGGAGTATCGAGAGATCGGGGCGGAGGAGCGGCGAGAGATCGGGGCGGAGGAGCGGCGAGAGATCGGGGCGGAGGAGTATCGAGAGATCGGGGCGGAGGAGTATCGAGAGATCGGGGCGGAGGAGTATCGAGAGATCGGGGCGGAGGAGTATCGAGAGATCGGGGCGGAGGAGTATCGAGAGATCGGGGCGGAGGAGTATCGAGAGATCGGGGCGGAGGAGTATCGAGAGATCGGGGCGGAGGAGTATCGACAGATCGGGGCGGAGGAGTATCGAGAGATCGGGGCGGAGGAGTATCGAGAGATCGGGGCGGAGGAGTATCGAGAGATCGGGGCGGAGGAGCGGCGAGAGATCGGGGCGGAGGAGTATCGAGAGATCGGGGCGGAGGAGTATCGAGAGATCGGGGCGGAGGAGTATCGAGAGATCGGGGCGGAGGAGCGGCGAGAGATCGGGGCGGAGGAGTATCGAGAGATCGGGGCGGAGGAGCATCGAGAGATCGGGGCGGAGGAGGGGCGAGAGATCGGGGCGGAGGAGTATCGAGAGATCGGGGCGGAGGAGTATCGAGAGATCGGGGCGGAGGAGTATCGAGGGATCGGGGCGGAGGAGTATCGAGAGATCGGGGCGGAGGAGCGGCGAGAGATCGGGGCGGAGGAGCGGCGAGAGATCGGGGCGGAGGAGCGGCGAGAGATCGGGGCGGAGGAGTATCGAGAGATCGGGGCGGAGGAGCGGCGAGAGATCGGGGCGGAGGAGTATCGAGAGATCGGGGCGGAGGTGGGGCGAGAGATCGGGGTGGAGGAGTATCGAGAGATCGGGGCGGAGGAGGGGCGAGAGATCGGGGCGGAGGAGTATCGAGAGATCGGGGCGGAGGAGCGGCGAGAGATCGGGGCGGAGGAGTATCGAGAGATCGGGGCGGAGGTGCGGCGAGAGATCGGGGCGGAGGAGTATCGAGAGATCGGGGCGGAGGAGGGACGAGAGATCGGGGCGGAGGAGCGGCGAGAGATCGGGGCGGAGGAGTATCGAGAGATCGGGGCGGTGGAGTATCGAGAGATCGGGGCGGAGGAGTATCGAGAGATCGGGGCGGAGGAGACTCGAGAGATCGGGATGGGGCGGAGGAGTATCGAGAGATCGGGGCGGAGGAGTATCGAGAGATCGGGGCGGAGGAGGGGCGAGAGATCGGGGCGGAGGAGTATCGAGAGATCGGGGCGGAGGAGCGGCGAGAAATCGGGGCGGAGGAGTATCGAGAGATCGGGGGCGGAGGAGCGGCGAGAGATCGGGGCGGAGTAGTATCGAGAGATCGGGGCGGAGGAGCGGCGAGAGATCGGGGCGGAGGAGCGGCGAGAGATCGGGGCGGAGGAGTATCGAGAGATCGGGGCGGAGGAGTATCGAGAGATGGGGGCGGAGGAGTATCGAGAGATCGGGGCGGAGGAGTATCGAGAGATCGGGGCGGAGGAGTATCGAGAGATCGGGGCGGAGGAGTATCGAGAGATCGGGGCGGAGGAGTGTCGAGAGATCGGGGCGGAGGAGCGGCGAGAGATCGGGGCGGAGGAGTATCGAGAGATCGGGGCGGAGGAGTATCGAGAGATCGGGGCGGAGGAGTATCGAGAGATCGGGGCGGAGGAGTATCGAGAGATCGGGGCGGAGGAGCGGCGAGAGATCGGGGCGGAGGAGTATCGAGAGATCGGGGCGGAGGAGTATCGAGAGATCGGGGCGGAGGAGTATCGAGAGATCGGGGCGGAGGAGGGGCGAGAGATCGGGGCGGAGGAGTATCGAGAGATCGGGGCGGAGGAGTCTCGAGAGATCGGGGCGGAGGAGTATCGAGAGATCGGGGCGGAGGAGTATCGAGAGATCGGGGCGGAGGAGTCTCGAGAGATCGGGGCGGAGGAGTATCGAGAGATCGGGGCGGAGGTGTATCGTGAGATCGCGGCGGAGGAGTATCGAGAGATCGGGGCGGAGGAGTATCGAGGGATCGGCGCGGAGGAGTATCGAGAGATCGGGGCGGAGGAGCGGCGAGAGATCGGGGCGGAGGAGCGGCGAGAGATCGGGGCGGAGGAGTATCGAGAGATCGGGGTGGAGGAGCGGCGAGAGATCGGGGCGGAGGAGTATCGAGAGATCGGGGCGGAGGAGTATCGAGAGATCGGGGCGGAGGAGGGGCGAGAGATCGGGGCGGAGGAGGGTCGAGAGATCGGGGCGGAGGAGTATCGAGAGATCGGGGCGGAGGAGTATCGAGAGATCGGGGCGGAGGAGTATCGAGAGATCGGGGCGGAGGAGTATCGAGAGATCGGGGCGGAGGAGTATCGAGAGATCGGGGCGGAGGAGCGGCGAGGGATCGGGGCGGAGGAGTATCGAGAGATCGGGGCGGAGGAGTATCGAGAGATCGGGGCGGAGGAGTATCGAGAGATCGGGGCGGAGGAGTATCGAGAGATCGGGGCGGAGGAGTATCGAGAGATCGGGGCGGAGGAGTATCGAGAGATCGGGGCGGAGGATTATCGAGAGATCGGGGCGGAGGAGTATCGAGAGATTGGGGCGGAGGAGTATCGAGAGATCGGGGCGGAGGAGCGGCGAGAGATCGGGGCGGAGGAGTATCGAGAGATCGGGGCGGAGGAGTATCGAGAGATCGGGGCGGAGGAGCGGCGAGAGATCGGGGCGGAGGAGCGGCGAGAGATCGGGGCGGAGGAGTATCGAGAGATCGGGGCGGAGGAGTATCGAGAGATCGGGGCGGAGGAGTATCGAGAGATCGGGGCGGAGGAGTATCGAGAGATCGGGGCGGAGGAGTATCGAGAGATCGGGGCGGAGGAGTATCGAGAGATCGGGGCGGAGGAGTATCGAGAGATCGGGGCGGAGGAGTATCGACAGATCGGGGCGGAGGAGTATCGAGAGATCGGGGCGGAGGAGTATCGAGAGATCGGGGCGGAGGAGTATCGAGAGATCGGGGCGGAGGAGCGGCGAGAGATCGGGGCGGAGGAGTATCGAGAGATCGGGGCGGAGGAGTATCGAGAGATCGGGGCGGAGGAGTATCGAGAGATCGGGGCGGAGGAGCGGCGAGAGATCGGGGCGGAGGAGTATCGAGAGATCGGGGCGGAGGAGTATCGAGAGATCGGGGCGGAGGAGGGGCGAGAGATCGGGGCGGAGGAGTATCGAGAGATCGGGGCGGAGGAGTATCGAGAGATCGGGGCGGAGGAGTATCGAGGGATCGGGGCGGAGGAGTATCGAGAGATCGGGGCGGAGGAGCGGCGAGAGATCGGGGCGGAGGAGCGGCGAGAGATCGGGGCGGAGGAGCGGCGAGAGATCGGGGCGGAGGAGTATCGAGAGATCGGGGCGGAGGAGTATCGAGAGATCGGGGCGGAGGAGCGGCGAGAGATCGGGGCGGAGGAGCGGCGAGAGATCGGGGCGGAGGAGTATCGAGAGATCGGGGCGGAGGAGCGGCGAGAGATCGGGGCGGAGGAGTATCGAGGGATCGGGGCGGAGGAGTATCGAGAGATCGGGGCGGAGGAGGGGCGAGAGATCGGGGCGGAGGAGCGGCGAGAGATCGGGGCGGAGGAGCGGCGAGAGATCGGGGCGGAGGAGTATCGAGAGATCGGGGCGGAGGAGCGGCGAGAGATCGGGGCGGAGGAGTATCGAGAGATCGGGGCGGAGGAGGGGCGAGAGATCGGGGTGGAGGAGTATCGAGAGATCGGGGCGGAGGAGGGGCGAGAGATCGGGGCGGAGGAGTATCGAGAGATCGGGGCGGAGGAGCGGCGAGAGATCGGGGCGGAGGAGTATCGAGAGATCGGGGCGGAGGTGCGGCGAGAGATCGGGGCGGAGGAGTATCGAGAGATCGGGGCGGAGGAGGGACGAGAGATCGGGGCGGAGGAGCGGCGAGAGATCGGGGCGGAGGAGTATCGAGAGATCGGGGCGGTGGAGTATCGAGAGATCGGGGCGGAGGAGTATCGAGAGATCGGGGCGGAGGAGTATCGAGAGATCGGGGCGGAGGAGGGGCGAGAGATCGGGGCGGAGGAGTATCGAGAGATCGGGGCGGAGGAGCGGCGAGAGATCGGGGCGGGGGAGTATCGAGAGATCGGGGCGGTGGAGTATCGAGTGATCGGGGCGGAGGAGTATCGAGAGATCGGGGCGGAGGAGTATCGAGAGATCGGGGCGGAGGAGCGGCGAGAGATCGGGGCGGAGGAGTATCGAGAGATCGGGGCGGAGGAGTATCGAGAGATCGGGGCGGAGGAGTATCGAGAGATCGGGGCGGAGGAGGGGCGAGAGATCGGGGCGGAGGAGGGGCGAGAGATCGAGGCGGATGAGTATCGAGAGATCGGGGCGGAGGAGTATCGAGAGATCGGGGCGGAGGAGGGGCGAGAGATCGGGGCGGAGGAGGGGCGAGTGATCGGGGCGGAGGTGTATCGAGAGATCGGGGCGGAGGAGTATCGAGAGATCGGGGCGGAGGAGTATCGAGAGATCAGGGCGGAGGAGTATCGAGAGATCGGGGCGGAGGAGTATCGAGAGATCGGGGCGGAGGAGTATCGAGAGATCGGGGCGGAGGAGTATCGAGAGATCGGGGCGGAGGAGGGGCGAGAGATCGAGGCGGATGAGTATCGAGAGATCGGGGCGGAGGAGCGGCGAGAGATCGGGGCGGAGGAGTATCGAGAGATCGGGGCGGAGGAGTATCGAGAGATCGGGGCGGAGGAGTATCGAGAGATCGGGGCGGAGGAGTATCGAGAGATCGGGGCGGAGGAGTATCGAGAGATCGGGGCGGAGGAGGGGCGAGAGATCGAGGCGGATGAGTATCGAGAGATCGGGGCGGAGGAGCGGCGAGAGATCGGGGCGGAGGAGTATCGAGAGATCGGGGCGGAGGAGTATCGAGAGATCGGGGCGGAGGAGGGGCGAGAGATCGAGGCGGAGGAGTATCGAGAGATCGGGGCGGAGGAGCGGCGAGAGATCGGGGCGGAGGAGTATCGAGAGATCGGGGAGGAGGAGCGGCGAGAGATCGGGGCGGAGGAGTATCGAGAGATCGGGGCGGAGGAGTATCGAGAGATCGGGGCGGAGGAGTATCGAGAGATCGGGGCGGAGGAGTATCGAGAGATCGGGGCGGAGGAGGGGCGAGAGATCGAGGCGGATGAGTATCGAGAGATCGGGGCGGAGGAGCGGCGAGAGATCGGGGCGGAGGAGTATCGAGAGATCGGGGCGGAGGAGGGGCGAGAGATCGAGGCGGATGAGTATCGAGAGATCGGGGCGGAGGAGCGGCGAGAGATCGGGGCGGAGGAGTATCGAGAGATCGGGGCGGAGGAGGGGCGAGAGATCGGGGCGGAGGAGTATCGAGAGATCGGGGCGGAGCGGCGAGAGATCGGGGCGGAGGAGGGGCGAGAGATCGGGGCGGAGGAGGGGCGAGAGATCGGGGCGGAGGAGTATCGAGAGATCGGGGCGGAGGAGTATCGAGAGATCGGGGCGGAGGAGTATCGAGAGATCGGGGCGGAGGAGTATCGAGAGATCGGGGGCGGAGGAGTCTCGAGAGATCGGGGCGGAGGAGCGGCGAGAGATCGGGGCGGAGGAGCGGCGAGAGATCGGGGCGGAGGAGCGGCGAGAGATCGGGGCGGAGGAGTATCGAGAGATCGGGGCGGAGGAGTATCGAGAGATCGGGGCGGAGGAGCGGCGAGAGATCGGGGCGGAGGAGTATCGAGAGATCGGGGCGGAGGAGCGGCGAGAGATCGGGGCGGAGGAGTATCGAGAGATCGGGGCGGAGGAGTATCGAGAGATCGGGGCGGAGGAGCGGCGAGAGATCGGGGCGGAGGAGTATCGAGAGATCGGGGCGGAGGAGTATCGAGAGATCGAGGCGGAGGAGTATCGAGAGATCGGGGCGGAGGAGTATCGAGAGATCGGGGCGGAAGAGTATCGAGAGATCGGGGCGGAGGAGTATCGAGAGATCGGGGCGGAGGAGTATCGAGAGATCGGGGCGGAGGAGTATCGAGAGATCGGGGCGGAGGAGTATCGAGAGATCGGGGCGGAGGAGTATCGAGAGATCGGGGCGGAGGAGTATCGAGAGATCGGGGCGGAGGAGTATCGAGAGATCGGGGCGGAGGAGTATCGAGAGATCGGGGCGGAGGAGTATCGAGAGATCGGGGCGGAGGAGCGGCGAGAGATCGGGGCGGAGGAGCGGCGAGAGATCGGGGCGGAGGAGTATCGAGAGATCGGGGCGGAGGAGGGGCGAGAGATCGGGGCGGAGGAGCATCGAGGGATCGGGGCGGAGGAGGGGCGAGAGATCGGGGCGGAGGAGTATCGAGAGATCGGGGCGGAGGAGTATCGAGAGATCGGGGCGGAGGAGTATCGAGAGATCGGGGCGGAGGAGTATCGAGAGATCGGGGCGGAGGAGTATCGAGAGATCGGGGCGGAGGAGTATCGAGAGATCGGGGCGGAGGAGTGTCGAGAGATCGGGGCGGAGGAGTATCGAGGGATCGGGGCGGAGGAGCGGCGAGTGATCGGGGCGGAGGAGTATCGAGAGATCGGGGCGGAGGAGTATCGAGAGATCGGGGCGGAGGAGTATCGAGAGATCGGGGCGGAGGAGTATCGAGAGATCGGGGCGGAGGAGCGGCGAGAGATCAGGGCGGAGGAGTATCGAGAGATCGGGGCGGAGGAGTATCGAGAGATCGGGGGCGGAGGAGTATCGAGAGATCGGGGCGGAGGAGTATCGAGAGATCGGGGGCGGAGGAGTATCGAGAGATCGGGGCGGAGGAGTATCGAGAGATCGGGGCGGAGGAGTATCGAGAGATCGGGGCGGAGGAGTATCGAGAGATCGGGGCGGAGGAGTATCGAGAGATCGGGGCGGAGGAGTATCGAGAGATCGGGGCGGAGGAGTATCGAGAGATCGGGGCGGAGGAGTATCGAGAGATCGGGGCGGAGGAGTATCGAGAGATCGGGGCGGAGGAGTATCGAGAGATCGGGGGCGGAGGAGTATCGAGAGATCGGGGGCGGAGGAGTATCGAGAGATCGGGGCGGAGGAGTATCGAGAGATCGGGGCGGAGGAGTATCGAGAGATCGGGGCGGAGGAGTATCGAGAGATCGGGGCGGAGGAGTATCGAGAGATCGGGGCGGAGGAGTATCGAGAGATCGGGGCGGAGGAGTATCGAGAGATCGGGGCGGAGGAGTATCGAGAGATCGGGGCGGAGGAGTATCGAGAGATCGGGGCGGAGGAGTATCGAGAGATCGGGGCGGAGGAGTATCGAGAGATCGGGGCGGAGGAGTATCGAGAGATCGGGGCGGAGGAGTATCGAGAGATCGGGGCGGAGGAGTATCGAGAGATCGGGGCGGAGGAGTATCGAGAGATCGGGGCGGAGGAGTATCGAGAGATCGGGGGCGGAGGAGCGGCGAGAGATCGGGGCGGAGGAGTATCGAGAGATCGGGGGCGGAGGAGCGGCGAGAGATCGGGGCGGAGGAGTATCGAGAGATCGGGGGCGGAGGAGCGGCGAGTGATCGGGGCGGAGGAGTATCGAGAGATCGGGGCGGAGGAGTATCGAGAGATCGGGGCGGAGGAGTATCGAGAGATCGGGGCGGAGGAGTATCGAGAGATCGGGGGCGGAGGAGCGGCGAGAGATCGGGGCGGAGGAGTATCGAGAGATCGGGGCGGAGGAGTATCGAGAGATCGGGGCGGAGGAGTATCGAGAGATCGGGGCGGAGGAGTATCGAGAGATCGGGGGCGGAGGAGTATCGAGAGATCGGGGGCGGAGGAGCGGCGAGAGATCGGGGCGGAGGAGTATCGAGAGATCGGGGCGGAGGAGCGGCGAGAGATCGGGGCGGAGGAGTATCGAGAGATCGGGGCGGAGGAGTCTCGAGAGATCGGGGCGGAGGAGTATCGAGAGATCGGGGCGGAGGAGCGGCGAGAGATCGGGGCGGAGGAGCGGCGAGAGATCGGGGCGGAGGAGTCTCGAGAGATCGGGGCGGAGGAGTATCGAGAGATCGGGGCGGAGGAGTATCGAGAGATCGGGGCGGAGGAGTATCGAGAGATCGGGGCGGAGGAGTATCGAGAGATCGGGGCGGAGGAGTATAGAGAGATCGGGGCGGAGGAGTATCGAGAGATCGGGGTGGAGGACTATCGAGAGATCGGGGCGGAGGAGTATCGAGAGATCGGGGCGGAGGAGTATCGAGAGATCGGGGCGGAAGAGTATCGAGAGATCGGGGCGGAGGAGTATCGAGAGATCGGGGCGGAGGAGCGGCGAGAGATCGGGGCGGAGGAGCGGCGAGAGATCGGGGCGGAGGAGTATCGAGAGATCGGGGCGGAGGAGTATCGAGAGATCGGGGCGGAGGAGTATCGAGGGATCGGGGCGGAGGAGCGGCGAGAGATCGGGGCGGAGGAGTATCGAGGGATCGGGGCGGAGGAGTATCGAGAGATCGGGGCGGAGGTGTATCGAGAGATCGGGGCGGAGGACCATCGAGAGATCGGGGCGGAGGAGCGGCGAGAGATCGGGGCGGAGGAGTATCGAGGGATCGGGGCGGAGGAGTATCGAGAGATCGGGGCGGAGGAGTATCGAGAGATCGGGGCGGAGGGAAGCATCGAGAGATCGGGGCGGAGGAGGGGCGAGAGATAGGGGCGGAGGAGTATCGAGAGATCGGGGCGGAGGAGTATCGAGGGATCGGAGCGGAGGAGTATCGAGAGATCGGGGCGGAGGAGTATCGAGAGATCGGGGCGGAGGTGCGGCGAGAGATCGGGGCGGAGGAGCGGCGAGAGATCGGGGCGGAGGAGCGGCGAGAGATCGGGGCGGAGGAGTATCGAGGGATCGGGGCGGAGGAGTATCGAGAGATCGGGGCGGAGGAGTATCGAGAGATCGGGGCGGAGGTGCGGCGAGAGATCGGGGCGGAGGAGTATCGAGAGATCGGGGCGGAGGAGCGGCAAGAGATCGGGGCGGAGGAGTATCGAGAGATCGGGGCGGAGGAGTATCGAGAGATCGGGGCGGAGGAGTATCGAGAGATCGGGGCGGAGGAGTATCGAGAGATCGGGGCGGAGGAGTATCGAGGGATCGGGGCGGAGGAGTATCGAGGGATCGGGGCGGAGGAGTATCGAGAGATCGGGGCGGAGGAGTATCGAGGGATCGGGGCGGAGGAGTATCGAGAGATCGGGGCGGAGGAGTATCGAGAGATCGGGGCGGAGGAGTATCGAGAGATCGGGGCGGAGGAGTATCGAGAGATCGGGGCGGAGGAGTATCGAGAGATCGGGGCGGAGGAGCGGCGAGAGATCGGGGCGGAGGAGTATCGAGAGATCGGGGCGGAGGAGTATCGAGAGATCGGGGCGGAGGAGTATCGAGAGATCGGGGCGGAGGAGTATCGAGAGATCGGGGCGGAGGATTATCGAGAGATCGAGGCGGAGGAGTATCGAGAGATCGGGGCGGAGGAGTATCGAGAGATCGGGGCGGAGGAG
>NW_027253999.1:0-10263 GCF_044704955.1 Pristiophorus japonicus
CTGGCTCTTCTCACTCTACCCTCACTTCTCCATCTCCATCCTCTCCATCTCTCTCTTCTCTCTATCTCTATCTCTATCTCTCTCCATCTCTCTCTCTCTATCCTCTCCATCTCTCCATCTCTCTCTATCTCTCTCCATCTCTCTCTATCTCTCTCTCTCTCTCCATCTTCTCTCCATCTCTCTCCCTCTCCCCATCTCTCTCCCCATCTCTCTCTCTCTCCCCATCTCTCTCTCTCTCCCATCTCTCTCTCCATCTCTCTCCCTCTCCCCATCTCTCTCTCTATCTATCTATCTCTCCCCATCTCTCTATCTCTCCCCATCTCTTCTCTCTCCTCTCTCCATCTCTCTCTCTCTCTCCATCTCTCTCTCCATCTCTCTCTCTCTCTCCATCTCTCTCTCTCTCCATCTCTCTCTCTCTCCATCTCTCTCTCTCTCTCTCTCTCTCTCTCTCTCTCTCTCTCTCTCTCTCTCTCTCTCCTTCTCTCTCTCTCTCTCTCCATCTCTCTCTATCTCTATCTCTATCTCTCTCTCTCTCTCCATCTCTCTCCATCTCCATCTCTCTCCATCTATCTCTATCTCTCTCCATCTCTCTCTCTCTCTCCATCTCTCTCCATCTCTCTCCATCTCTCTCTATCTCTCTCCATCTCTCTCTATCTCTCTCTATCTCTCTCCATCTCTCTCCATCTCTCTCTATCTCTCTCCATCTCTCTCTCTATCTCTATCTCTATCTCTATCTCTCTCTCCATCTCTCTCTCTCTCCATCTCTCTCCATCTCTCTCCATCTCTCTCTATCTCTCTCTATCTCTCTCCATCTCTCTCCATCTCTCTCTATCTCTCTCTATCTCTCTCCATCTCTCTCTCTATCTCTATCTCTATCTCTATCTCTATCTCTATCTCTCTCTCTCTCTCTATCTCTCTCTATCTCTATCTCTATCTCTATCTCTATCTCTATCTCTATCTCTATCTGTCTCATGATGTTTAATGTTGGATCTGGGGAAGCCAAGCTGTTTGATTAGTGAGCCAAAAGCAATGTGAGCAATGGAGAAACAGTGTTATTCAGGTTAAAGCAGTGTGTTGGGGACTGCTGCCCTGATGTGGGGAGTGTGACAGAACGGTTATGGTCGTGGGTTCGAGGTGTGTTTTCGAGTTTGGGACTCCTGAGGATTGTGAGTTCAAACCCCCATTGGGATAAGCGATAAGTTGAATAAACGTGGGTAATTTACAGAGTGACCCCCAGGGGTCAAACACAGGGCCGGGGGATGCATTATGGGTAAAAACACCAACTGGTTCATTTTATCCTTCATCACATCCTGGGAATAAAGGCAGGACGTGTGAAATATCGGGTTATATACGGGTGGCTCTGAGACTGGGTGTGGAAAAGGTGGGATACAGACTGGGGATGTGAAGGGAAAATGCCGTGGGCAGTTTGTAAAGTATGAGCGAGTGGGTCGTGTTGACGGAGTCAGCATGTTGCCGATTGACGGAGAGCTCAGAAACAGGAGCCAAGATTGAGCATCAGAGAAATCTACGGCACAGCAGGAGGCCATTCGGTTCATCAGGCCCTTCCTATCCTCTCAAGTCCCGGAGCAGGTCATATTTACATTGAAGGAAGAGGTCACGCTTCGGGCAATGACATCATTAAAACATGGCCGCCCAGGATGGTGACATCATTAGACCATGGCTGCCCAGGGTAGTGAGATCATTAAAACATGGCCACCCAGGGTGGTGAGATCATTAAAACATGGCCGCCCAGGATGGTGACATCATTAGACCACGCCTGCCCAGGGTAGTGAGATCATTACAACATGGCCACCCAGGGTGGTGACATCATTAGACCATGGCTGCCCAGGGTGGTGAGATCATTAAAACATGGCCACCCAGGGTGGTGACATCATTAAAACATGGCCACCCAGGGTGGTGAGATCATTAAAACATGGCCACCCAGGGTGGTGACAACATTAAAACATGGCCACCCAGGGTGGTGACTTCATTAAAACATGGCCACCCAGGGTGGTGACATCATTAAAACATGGCCACCCAGGGTGGTGACATCAATAAAACATGGCCACCCAGGGTGATGACATCATTAAAACATGGCTATCCAGGGTGGTGACATCATTAAAACATGACCGCCCAGGGTGGTGACATCATTAGACCATGGCCGCCCAGAATGGTGAGATCATTAAAACATGGCCGCCCAGGGTAGTGACATCATTAGACCATGGCTGCCCAGAATGGTGAGATCATTAAAACATGGCCGCTCAGGGTGATGACATCATTAAAACATGGCCACCCAGGGTGGTGACATCATTAAAACATGGCCACCCAGGGTGGTGAGATCATTAAAACATGGCCACCCAGGGTGGTGACATCATTAAAACATGGCCACCCAGGGTGGTGACAACATTAAAACATGGCCACCCAGGGTGGTGACATCATTAAAACATGGCCGCCCATGGTGATGACATCATTAAAACATGGCCACCCAGGGTGGTGACATCATTAAAACATGGCCACCCAGGGTGATGACATCATTAAAACATGGCCATCCAGGGTGGTGACATCATTAAAACATGGCCGCCCAGGTTGGTGACATAATTAAAACATTTCCGCCCTGGGTGATGACATCATTAAAACATGGCCGCCCACGGTGATGACATCATTAAAACATGGCTTCCCAGGGTGCTCTTCCCAGTGACATCACCGATCACAAGAGCTTCCGTTAGAAGAGCAGGGAGATAGAAAGAGAGAGAGTGATAGAGGGCGACAGAGCGAGAGAGGGAGAGACAGAGTGAGAGAGAGAGTGAGTCAGAGCGATGGAGAGAGTGAGACAGAGTGAGCGAGAGATAGAGGTAGAGAGAGAGAGAGAGAGAGTGTGATCGAGACAATGATTGAGGCGGAGAAGTGGCGAGAGATTGAGAATCAGAGAAATCTACGGCACGGAAGGCCATTCGGCCCATCGTATCCGTGCCGGCCGACCAAGAGTTACCCAGCCTAATCCCACTTTCTAGCTCTCCGTCCGCAGCCCTGCAGGTTACGGCACTTCAAGTACTTTTTAAATGTGATGTGGGTTTCTGCCGCTACCACCCTTTCAGGCAGTGAGTTCCAGAACCACACCACCCTCTTACTTGCTTGCTGTATCTGCCTGTTAAAGTTGAAGGGGAACAATTTGCTGAGCTATGGGGCAAAGAGCAGCGGGGGGAGTGGGATTAATTGCATCGCTCTGTCACAGACCCAGCACGCACTCAATGGGCAGAACGGCCTCCTTCTGTGCATTATCATTCCAGGAATGTTCAGTGTTTTAAATGGAGAAAGATTGCAAAGTGCCGCAGTGTCAGTGGGGATGTTGCGCTTTATCAGGGAGGCTTTGAGGATGTCTGTAGTGCAGAATTTAAAGTAAACAGTCAACACCAGCTCTGGGTTCGAAGATTCAAAGAGTTTTTAATTTGTTGCAAGGGTGTGTCATGGCTGCAATCAACCTGTTGCTGAGCTGTCCTGACTTGCTCTCCCTGAACAAAGAAAACACAGGGTTTTTATGCAGTTCCTCGGCCTATAATGGCCGGACATTCAATACATGAGATATACATTGATTTGAATAGTCAAAACCCTGGTCACTCAAAATAAAGGTACGAAACTATGTCTGTCCCCGGTAGAAATATGGAAACATAGAAAACATAAAAAATAGGTGCAGGAGTAGGCCATTCGGCCCTTCGAGCCTGCACCACCATTCAATGAGTTCATGGCTGAACATGCAACTTCAGTACCCCATTCCTGCTTTCCCACAAACCTCACTGTGTTCCACGAGTGCATCAGCACATTGGAATGTTACCTTATCCCTCTCGCCTTGACCCGACGGAGTGTTTCCACTGTGTCACTTTTGACCTCTTGGCCTGTTTAGCTGCCCCTCTGGGCTTCCTGTGGTTCAACAGTTGGGCCTCCTGTAATTGTCTTCAGGTTACACAGCTTGCAATAATTAATCATTCTGATATGTTACTGCCCTTTAAACACCCTTCGCAAGTTGACCACGACAAAAGCCAATGTCAGCTCCTTTTAATTCTCAGATCCATTCTTAAACCCCTTTAATTATAACAGAGCTCGATAGCCCCACTTTGGTGTCCCTTGTAACGTTTCCTCTGCCCACCTTGGGCTCGTTTGCCCGTGAAGGAGTTCCGAGTCGAGCACTTGCTTTGGGGAGTCTCGTGTCTGGGGGCCATGCGGGACAATGTGGCCCCGCCCAGCGGAGCTGGTCGAGTGTGGTCAGTGCTTCGATGCTGGGGATGTTGGGCCTGGCCGAGGACGCTAACGTTGGTGCGTCTGTCCTCCCGGGGGATTTGCAGGATCTTGCGGAGACAGCGTTGGTGGTATTTCTCCAGCGGCTTGAGGTGTCTACTGTACATGGTCCATGTCTCTGAGCCATACAGGAGGGCGGGTATCACTGCAGCCCTGTCGACCATGAGCTGGGTGGTGGATTTGAGGGCCTGGTCTTCAAACACTCTCTTCCTCAGGCGGCCAAAGGCTGCACTGGCGCACTGGAGGCGGTGTTGGATCTCGTCGCCAATTGATCGTGGACAGTGAGGAAGAGAGGGACAGACTTCAGGAAAACATAGAGAGGCCGGCGAAATGGGCAGGCTCGTGGCAGATGAAATTTAACTCAGGAAATTTGGCAGATGGAGCATAACGTGGGAAAATGTGAGGTGATCCACTTTGGCAGAAATAATAGAAAAGCAAATTATAATTCAAACGGAGAAAGATTGCAAAGTGCCGCAGTACAGCGGGACCTGGGGGTTACTTGTTCGTGAAACACAAAAGGTTAGTATGCAGGTACAGCAAGTGATCAGGCAGGGCCAATGGAATGTTAGCCTTTATTGCAAAGGGGATGGAGTATAAAAGCAGGGAAGTCCTGTGTAAGGGGTAGAGAGTTGTCGCAGGCAAAGAGCAGACAGATTAAGAGGGCTCATCAGTATTAGGATGGTCTGAGGAATCGGTGCAGTTCCTCTACCTTACGATGTGGATTATTGTCTATTGTGGGCAACAGTTGCTTATGTGGGTAACGAATTAAGCCTGATGGTTAATTCATCCTTAACCTTAGTAACACAGAACAAAGACAGCAGAGTTCAGCAGTTACAATACATAACATTTTGGCTAGAAGTCTCTGGGGAAGAGATAGGAAAGCTAATATTTTGGGAACAGAGCGACTTAGAGACTAAGGCAAAGATCACAGCACTGAACAACATGATTCACAATTGCATGTAGCACTCAGAGCCAGTCTGATAAGAGACGACAAATAAGAACATAAGAAATAGGAGCAGGAGAAGGCCATACGGCCCCTCGAGCCGGCTCCGCCATTTAATACGATCATGGCTGATCCGATCATGGACTCAGCTCCACTTCCCTGCCCGCCCCCTTATCCCCTTATCGGTTAAGAAACTGTCTATCTCTGTCTTAAATGTATTCAATGTCCCAGCTTCCACAGCTCTCTGAGGCAGAGAATTCCACAGATTTACAACCCTCTGAGAGAAGAAGTTCCTCCTCATCTCAGTTTTAAATGGGCGGCCCCTTATTCTAAGATCATGCCCCCTAGTTCTAGTCTCCCCCATCAGTGGAAACATCCTCTCTGCATCCACCTTGTCGAGCCCCCTCATAATCTTATACGTTTCGATAAGATCACCTCTCATTCTTCTGAATTCCAATGAGTAGAGGCCCAACCTCCTCAACCTTTCCTCATAAGTCAACCCCCTCATCCCCGGAATCAACCGAGTGAACCTTCTCTGAACTGCCTCCAAAGCAAGTGTATCCTTTCGTAAATATGGAAACCAAAACTGCACGCAGTACTCCAGGTGTGGCCTCACCAATACCCTGTATAACTGTAGCAAGACTTCCCTGCTTTTATACTCCATCCCCTTTGCAATAAAGGCCAAGATACCATTGGCCTTCCTGATCACTTGCTGCACCTGCATACTAACCTTTTGTGTTTCATGCACAAGTACCCCCAGGTCCCGCTGTACTGTAGCACTTTGCAATCTTTCTCCATTTAAATAGTAACTTGCTCTTTGATTTTTTTTCTGCCAAAGTGCATGACCTCACACTTTCCAACATTATACTACATCTGTCAAATTCTTGCCGACTCACTTAGCCCGTCAATGTCCCCTTGCAGATCCTGTGTGTCCTCCTCACACTTTGCCCCTCCTCCCATCTTTGTATCATTGGCAAACTTGGCTACGTTACACTCAGTCCCTTCCTCCCAGTCGTTAATACAGATTGTAAATAGTTGGGGTCCCGGCACTGATCCCTGCGGCAGCCCACTAGTTCCTGATTGCCAACCCGAGAATGAACCATTTATCCCGACTCTCTGTTTCCTGTCAGTTAGCCAATCCTCTAGCCATGCTAATATACCACCCCCAACCCCGTGAGCTTTTATTCTCTCCCTCTCCTCCACCGAAGATGCTGACTCTGGCTGGGTTCAGTTCTGCACTCACTGGTTCCCCTCCACTGTCGGTGCTGACTCTGGCTGGGTTCAGTTCCACAGACATTGACATTGCTCACTTTGTTTCTGGACCAAGATGGCAGGCACATGCACTGTGCTACTCACTTTGGCTTGATGGGAACGCACACACTTTTTCAGGGTTTCATGCACCTCGGGGGCCTGCTTCAGTCAAGAAAATCGTCCATTTTCATTATACATCAGGAGTTCACTGGGTGGTGCTTGATCACAGGAAACCTGTTTTTTAATTGACGGTGAATTTAAAATTCCATTTTAATTTTGAGGAGGCCCCAGTGAGATTTGAACTCACGACCCCTGGTTTACAAGACCAGTGCTCTAACCCCTGAGCTATGGAGCCACCTGCCTTGGTTTGTGAGTCACTCCCCAGTTATAAACATAGAAACTTCCAGCGCAGAAGGAGGCCATTTCGGCCCATTGTGTCCGCGCCGGCCGACAAAGAAGACAAGAATTAGGAACAGGAGTAGGCCATCTAGCCCCTCGAGCCTGCTCCGCCATTCAATAAGATCACGGCTGATCTGGCCGTGGACTCAGCTCCACTTACCCGCCCGCTCCCCGTAACCCTTAATTCCCTTATTGGTTAAAAATCTATCTATCTGTGACTTTGAATACATTCAATGAGCTAGCCTCAACTGCTTCCTTGGGCAGAGAATTCCACAGATTCACAACCCTCTGGGAGAAGAAATTCCTTCTCAACTCGGTTTTAAATTGGCTCCCCCGTATTTTGAGGCTGTGCCCCCTAGTTCTACTCTCCCCGACCATTGGAAACAACCTCTCCGCCTCTATCTTGTCTATCCCTCTCATTATTTTAAATGTTTCGATAAGATCACCCCTCATCCTTCTGAACTCCAACGAGTAAAGACCCAATCTACTCAATCTATCATCATAAGGTAACCCCCTCATCTCCGGAATCAGCCTAGTGAATCATCTCTGTACCCCCTCCAAAACTAATATATCCTTCCTTAAGGTGACCAAAACTGCACGCAGTACTCCAGGTGCGGCCTCACCAATACCCTATACAGTTGCAGCAGGACCTCCCTGCTTTTGTACTCCATCCCTCTCTCAATGAAGGCCAACATTCAATTCTCCTTCCTGATTCCCTGCTGCACCTGCAAACTAACTTTTTGGGTTTCATGCACAAGGACCCCCAGGTCCCTCTGCACCTCAGCATGTTGTAATTTCTCCCCATTCAAATAATATTCCCTTTTACTGTTTTTTTTCCCAAGGTGGATGACCTCACACTTTCCGACATTGTATTCCATCTGCCAAACCTTAGCCCATTCGCTTAATCTACCCAAATCTCTTTGCAGCCTCTCTGTGTCCTCTACACAACCCGCTTTCCCACTAATCTTTGTGTCATCTGCAAATATTGTTACACTACACTCTGTCCCCTCTTCCAGGTCATCTATGTATATTGTAAACAGTTGTGGTCCCAGCACCGATCCCTGTGGCACACCACTAACCACCGATTTCCAACCCGAAAAGGACCCATTTATCCCGACTCTCTGCTTTCTGTTCGCCAGCCAATTCTCTATCCATGCTAATACATTTCCTCTGACTCCGCGTACCTCTATCTTCTGCAGTAACCTTTTGTGTGGCACCTTATCGAATGCCTTTTGGAAATCTAAATACACCACATCCATCGGTACACCTCTATCCACCATGCTCGTTATATCCTCAAAGAATTCCAGTAAATTAGTTAAACATGATTTCCCCTTCATGAATCCGTGTTGCGTCTGCTTGATTGCACTATTCCTATCTAGATGTCCCGCTATTTCTTCCTTAATGATAGTTCCAAGCATTTTCCCACGACAGATGTTAAACTAACCGGTCTATAGTTACCTGCCTTTTGTCTGCCCCCTTTTTTAAACAGAGGCATTAAATTAGCTGCTTTCCAATCCGCTGGTACCTCCCCAGAGTCCAGAGAATTTTGGTAGATTATAACGAATGTATCTGCTATAACTTCTTTTAATACCCTGGGATGCATTTCATCAGAGCCACATGGCCCTCGGTCAGCAGCCCTGAAGGTTACATATAAACCTATGAACAATGGCGGACAGGTATAGAGCACGCAGCCCAACCAGTCCGCCCCACACAACTGCGACACCCCTTACACTGAAACATCCTACACTCCACCCCAACCGGAGCCCTGTGATCTCCTAGGACAGGCAAAAACCAGATAAAAACCCAGGTCAATTTAGGGAGAAAAAATCTGGGAAAATTCCTCTCCGACCCATCCAGGCGATCGACACTAGTCCAGGAGATCACACCCGGGCTGTATTCGATTCCCTGCAGTACTTACCATCGTATCTGCTCCGTCAACAAAAGGTCATCCAGTCTAATCCCCAATTACCAGCTCTAGGTCCGTAACCCTGCAGGTTACTGCACTTCAAGTGCCCATCCAACCATCTCTTAAAAGTGGTGAAGATTTCTGCATCCACCACTCTTCCAGGCAGCGAGTTCCAGATCCCCACAACCTTCTGCGTAAAGAAGCCCCCCCCACTCAAATCCCCTCTAAACCTTCCAGCAACCACCTTAAAACTATGCCCCCTCGTAATCGACCCCTCCACCAATGGAAATAGACCCGAACTATCCACTATGTCCAGGCCCCTCAATATTTTGTACACCTCAATGAGGTCTCCTCTGTTCCAAGTTAGTGCTGTGTGTTTGAAGAATGAGGAGGGGTCAGTGAAACGCTCAGATTGTGTCTCATCCCCCAGACTCCTCAACATCGATATATCGGGTCTTTCACGTAGTAAAAGTATTGTGTACAGTTTTGGTCTCCTAACCTGAGGAGGAAAGGGAGAGAGGGCTAAAAAGATGTAGAGAGGGAAGGAGAGAGTGAGAGGGGGAAGGGGAGAGAGAGAGAGAGATGGAGAGAGAACCTGAGGTCCTTACTACTAGGGGGATCAAGGGGTATGGCGAGAAAGCAGGAATGGGGTACTGAAGTTGAATGTTCAGCCATGAACTCATTGAATGGCGGTGCAGGCTAGAAGGCCGAATGGCCTACTCCTGCACTATTTTCTATGTTTCTATCCCAAGGCAACTCAGTCACACTCTGCCTCAATCTCTCTCCTTCTCACTCAAAGGGGTTGGGTAGAGCAAGGGAAGGGAAGTGGGAGATGAAGGTGAGGGGATAGAGAGAGAGAGAAGAGAGAGAGAGAGGAATGAGTGAGAGACCGGAAAAGCAAGATAGTGGCCGGTTGTTCCAGGGTCAGTCTCAGTGCTGTTTAATATCTATAATTAAACCCCTTGTCAATTGACAGTGAATTTAAATACTGAGCTAATTTTGAGTAGGCCCCAGTGAGATTTGAACTCACAACCCCTGGTTAATTGAGACCAGTGCTCTAACCCCTGAGCTATGGAGCCAGCTGCCCTGAGAAAGACAGGGGAAAGGAGCAGGAAAGAGAGGGGAAGGGAAAAGAGAGTGTGGAAGGAGTGAGAGAGAGGGGGAAGGGGAAAGAGAGGGGGAAGGGAGAGAGTGGGGAAGGGAGAGGGGGAAGATAGAGGAGGGAGAGGAGAGAGAGCGGAAGAAGTGGGGAGAGAATGAAAGTAGAGAGGGAAGAGGAGAGAGGGAGTGAAAGGGGATGGAGTGAGAGACGGGAAAGCGAGATAGCGGGAAAGGGAGAGGGCTAAAAGATGTGAGGAGAGGATGAGAGGGGGAGAGGGGGATGGGGAGAGAGAGAGAAGAGATGTGAGTGAGAGTGAGGAGCGTGTCCAGTAGTTGTTATTACATCCATAGTCCACTAGGTGGGGCTCTATTA
>NW_027254000.1:0-10238 GCF_044704955.1 Pristiophorus japonicus
CAGTGACAGACCTGTACCCATCAGTACTGTACCCCAGTGTTATACAGTGACAGACCTGTACCCACCAGTACTGTACCCCAGTGTTATACAGTGACAGACGTGTACCCATCTGTACAGGAGGATGGAGCCGTGTGCGCGTGTGTGCATGGGGCTCAGTCCCACACAGGCTGGGTATTCTGTGGCCAGTGTCTCACCTCCCGACTCCCCAAGGCCTTTCCACCATCTACAAGGCATAAATCAGGAGTGTGAGGGAACACTCTCCACTTGCCTGGGTGAGTTGCAGTTCCAACAATATTCGAGAAGCTCGGCACCATCCAGGACAAAGCAGGCCGCTCGATCGACCGCTACCCACCACCTCCAACACTCACTCCCTCCACCACCGGTACTGCGGGAGTGCCGCACTGTCGGAGGGGCAGTACTGAGGGAGCGCCGCACTGTCGGAGGGGCAGTACTGAGGGAGTGCCGCACTGTCGGAGGGGCAGTACTGAGGGAGCGCCGCACTGTCGGAGGGGCAGTACTGAGGGAGCGCCGCACTGTCGGAGGGGCAGTACTGAGGGAGTGCCGCACTGTCGGAGGGGCAGTACTGAGGGAGCACCGCACTGTCGGAGGGGCAGTACTGAGGGAGTGCCGCACTGTCGGAGGGGCAGTACTGAGGGAGTGCCGCACTGTCGGAGGGGCAGTACTGAGGGAGTGCAGCACTGTCGGAGGGGCAGTACTGAGGGAACGCCGCACTGTCGGAGGGGCAGTACTGAGGGAGTGCAGCACTGTCGGAGGGGCAGTACTGAGGGAGTGCAGCACTGTTGGAGGGGCAGTACTGAGGGAACGCTGCACTGTCGGAGGGGCAGTACTGAGGGAGTGCTGCACTGTCGGAGCTGCCTGCTTTCAGATGAGACGTTAAACCGAGGCCACATTTTTTACACCCAGGTGGATGTAAAAGATCCCACGGCACTCTTTTGGAAGAAGAGCGGGGGAGTTGACACTGTTGTCCTCGGGCCTATATTTATCCCTCCTCCAGCATTACAAATAAACTGATTATCACATTGCTGTGTGTGGGAGCTTGCTGTGCACAAATTGGCGACCACGTTTCCCACATTACAACAGGGACTACATTCCAAAAGTACTTTATTGGCTGTGACACGCTTTGGGAGGTCCTGGGGTGGTGAAAGGCGCTATATAAATGCAGGTCTGTCTTTTGTTGATCTAACAAACTTCAACAGCAGCAAATCTGCATTTATATAGCAACTGTAACATAGAAAAACTTACTGAGGAGCTTCACAGGAGTGTTATCAACAGACATTTGGTACTGAGCCCCATAAGGAGATTCTGGGTTGGAGGGGGGGGGGGGGGTGGGGGGATAAGAGTGAGTGAGGGGAGAGAGAGAGAGGGAGGAGGGCGAGGGAGGAGGGCGAGGGAGAGGGAGGAGAGCGAGGGAGAGGGAGGAGAGCGAGGGAGAGGGAGGGAGAGCGAGGGGAGGGAGGGAGAGCGAGGGGAGGGAGGGAGAGCGAGGGGAGGGAGGGAGAGCGAGGGGAGGGAGGGAGAGCGAGGGGAGGGAGGGAGAGGGAGGAGAGGGAGGGAGAGGGAGGAGAGCGAGGGAGAGGGAGGAGAGCGAGGGAGAGGGAGGAGAGCGAGGGAGAGGGAGGAGAGCGAGGGAGAGGGAGGAGAGCGAGGGAGAGGGAGGAGAGCGAGGGAGAGGGAGGAGAGCGAGGGAGAGGGAGGAGAGCGAGGGAGAGGGAGGAGAGCGAGGGAGAGGGAGGAGAGCGAGGGAGAGGGAGGAGAGCGAGGGAGAGGGAGGAGAGCGAGGGAGGAGAGCGAGGGAGAGGGAGGAGAGCGAGGGAGAGGGAGGAGAGCGAGGGAGAGGGAGGAGAGCGAGGGAGAGGGAGGAGAGCGAGGGAGAGGGAGGAGAGCGAGGGAGAGGGAGGAGAGCGAGGGAGAGGGAGGAGAGCGAGGGAGAGGGAGGAGAGCGAAGGAGAGGGAGGAGAGCGAGGGAGAGGGAGGAGAGCGAGGGAGAGGGAGGAGAGCGAGGGAGAGGGAGGAGAGCGAGGGAGAGGGAGGAGAGCGAGGGAGAGGGAGGAGAGCGAGGGAGAGGGAGGAGAGCGAGGGAGAGGGAGGAGAGCGAGGGAGAGGGAGGGAGGAACACAGACAGAGACACAGACCCGGGTGCACAGACGACTCAGACAGACAGACTCAGAATGACTTGACTTTTTTTGCACAGAATCCATTTCCGCAGAAAGCCGCACATTTCCTGCCCGAATGTGACTTCCTCTTGGGGCTGCTGGCAGAGGGCGGGGGCACATGGGCCTGGAGCGAGAGGGGGGGTGTCTGCGAGAGGCAGTGCTTGTCTGTGACTGTTGCCGAGAGGATGCAGGATGAGCAGAGTGATGGTGCGGGGGTTGGAGAGCGATAGACCTGCATTTACACAGTGCCTCTCCCCACCTCAGGATGACCCGACAGCTGCCAATCATATCCATCAACATAAGAACATAAGGAATAGGAGCAGGAGTCGGCCATTCAGCCCCTTGAGCCTGCTCCGCCATTCATCAGCATCATAGACAGTCCCTCGGAATCGAGGAAGACTTGCTTCCACTCTTAACATGAGTTCTCAGGTGACTGAACAGTCCAATACGAGAACCACAGTCCCTGTCACAGGTGGGACAGACAGTCGCTGAGGGAAGGGGAGGGTGGGACAGGTTTGCCGCACGCTCCTTCCGCTGCCTGCGCTTGGTTTCTGCATGCTCTCGGCGACGAGACTCGTGGTGCTCAGCCCCCTCCCGGATGCACTTCCTCCACTTAGGGCGGACTGGTCTTTGGCCAGGGACTCCCAGGTGTCGGTGGGGATGTTGCACTTTATCAGGGAGGCTTTGAGGGTGGTCCCTTGTAACATTTCCTCTGCCCACCTTTGGCTCATTGGCCGTGAAGGAGTTCCGAGTAGAGCGCTTGCTTTGGGAGACTCGTGTCAGGCATGTGGACAATGTGGCCCTGCCCAGCGGAACTGGTTGAGTGTGGTCAGTGCTTCAATGCTGGGGATGTTGGCCTGGTCGAGGACACTAATGTTAGTTCGTCTGTGCTCCCAGGGGATTTGTAGGATCTTGCGGAGACATCGTTGGTGGTATTTCTCCAGCGACTTGTGGTGTCTACTGTACATGGTCCATGTCTCTCAGCCATACAGGAGGGCGGGTATTACTACAGCCCTGTAGACCATGAGCTTGGTGGTAGGTTTGAGGGCCTGGTCTTCAAACAGTCTATTCCTCAGGCAGCAGGAGTCAGGCGTGTTGTTTTTCAGATGAGACGTTAAACTGGGACCCCGTGTTCTCTTGTAGCCCGTTATCTGTAATCTCCTCCAGCCCTGCAACCCTCCGAGATCTCGGCACTCCTCCAGCTGAGGCCTCTTGAGCATCCCCGATTTCCATCGCCCCACCATCAGTGGCCGTGCCTTCAGCCGCCTGGCCCCAAGCTCTGGAACTCCCTCCCTAAACCTCTCCACCCTCCCTTGAGGCGCTCCTTAAAACCCGCCTCTTTGGCTTAGCTTTTGGTCGCCTATCCTAATATCACCTTGTGTGGCTCGGTGTTAAGAAGATAAGAATTAGGAGCAGGAGTCGGCCATTCGGCCCCTCGAGCCGAAATGGCTGACCCCTTATCCTGAGACTGTGACCCCTGGTTCTAGACTCCCCAGTCCCGGGAAACCTCCTCCCTGACAATCCCCCTCAGAATTATGCGCCTGTGATTCGCCCTCGGCCGTTTTACTTTATAAAGGCGATGGAGAAACGCCAGTTGTGGTTGTGAAAGATGCCCGAGCACTATTTGAAGAGGAGCAGGGGGTGGTTCTCGTGTCTCCCGTGTCAACATTATTCCCTCGAACAAGACGATCTGATCGTTCACCTCTGGGCTGTTTGTGGGAGCTTGCTGTGTGCAAATTGCCTGCTGGGCCGGCCTCCAAAACAAGAGAGGCTGCTCTTGAGTGTCTGTGAAGCACTTTCAGACATCCAGAGGTGAAAGGTTCCTTCAACCTTAACCGTTAGAGAGACTTACGGCAAATTGGGAAGCAGGGAAGAAGTTAGCTGTGGGGCTGGGAGATGGACAACCACAGCGCCTCCACAGGCAGGAGGCTGCCATTGCGGAGACCATCAAGCAGAATCGAACTGGGCCTCAAAGGGTTAAACCGGTTGCATTGACTAGCCTTGTATTCCCTGGACACTAAAAGAGAGATCTAATCGAGGTGTTTAAGATGATTAAACAATTGATGGTGCAGATAGAGAGAGAGAGAGAGAGAGAGACTGTGTCCTCTGGTAGGGGGACCCCAGAACAAGGGACAGAACCTTCAAACTAGAGCCCGGCCGTTCAGGGGTGATGTCAGGAAACACTTCACACAAAGGGCAGTGGGAATCTGCAACTCTCTCCCCCAAAAGCTGTCAAGGCCGGAGGTCAGTTGCAAATTTCAAGACCAAGATGGATAGATTTGTGTTGGGGAAGGGTATGAAGGGTTATGGAACCAAGGCAGGGAGATGGAGTTAAGATACAGATCAGTCATGTAATTGAATGGTGGAGCAGGCTCGAGGGGCTGAATGGGCCTCCTCCTGTTCCTGTGTAACAGGCTCGAGGGGCTGAATGGGCCTCCTCCTGTTCCTGTGTAACAGGCTCGAGGGGCTGAATGGGCCTCCTCCTGTTCCTGTGTAACAGGCTCGAGGGGCTGAATGGGCCTCCTCCTGTTGACATAGGCGGCTACCCGTGGAGATGGGGAGACAGGAATTCGTCATGGGGAAAAACCGATAGGCAAGGTGTGAGAAAAACACACAAACAGGAAGTAAGGTTTTGCCGACAGGAAGTATGAACGGGCCCAGGACTTGTCACATATGCTAGACGCAGCAACGCATGCGGTTGTTCAAAGGGAGTTGGGGCGAGGTGCAAGGCTGGGTGGAGGTGAGGGCTGGCCTTTGGCAGCAGTCCTTAACCACGCACGCACAGTCGAGCACCACAGACAGGTGATTCATGTCGTTAGCGGCCGCACAGGGGATTTAATTGCTGCATCTCTCAGCTCGTTGCAACCGTCACCGCCTCCACCGCAGCGAGCAGTGGTAACAGGAAGTCTGATCGACAGGAAGCCCTGCTCCATCTCCCCGAGCTTGCAGCCTGGGGCCCAGGACAGCAATAGCCACCCTCCTGTGCAGCTCAGAGACAGGGACCATGTACATCATCATCAGAGACGGTCCCTCGAAGCGAGGATGACTTGCTTCCACGCCAAAAAGGGATGAGTTCCCAGGTATTTCAATGAAGGACCTAATATTCCAGATCCTGAACTACATCCTGAAGGGTAGAAGATGTCTGTGCGTGGATTTTTTTAACGTGGGGTGACTGTTGCACACCAGCCACCACATGGGCTTGACAGAGCGAGGTCTTGGTCCAGGGGCAAGGGTTGACCAGGACCACTGGAGACCTGCTCTGCTGCATGGACCTAGTGCACACATATCGTAGTGTGGGCTGGGCCCGTGCTGCCCCTGGGCCCTCGCCTCTCCCGGGCCCCGGGCCCTCGCCTCTCCCGGGCCCCGGGCCCTCGCCTCTCCCGGGCCCCGGGCCCTCGCCTCTCCCGGGCCCCGGCCTCTCCCGGGCCCTCGCCTCTCCCGGGCCCCGGGCCCTCGCCTCTCCCGGGCCCTCGCCTCTCCCGGGCCCCGGGCCCTCGCCTCTCCCGGGCCCCGATCACGTCCCTCTACAATCTCTCGCCCCTCCTTCGCCCCGACCTCACCGCTCCTGCTGTATCTGCCCACGCTCCAATCACCGACCTGGACCTTGATGATGTCACCCTTCGTTGCCGTCGCCCTCCTGCACCAGCTCGCGCTCTACCCTGCCGTGGTACGCTCCACGCTGCCCCCGGACCGCTGCTCACCACTCCGTTTATGGCCCCGACCTGCCGCTGGTGTTCTCCCGCAGGTCGGGGCCTCCACGCTGTCAACCATGTACAGTAGACACCACAAGTCACTGGAGAAATACCACCAACGATGTCTCCGCAAGATCCTACAAATCCCCTGGGAGGACAGACGCACCAACATTAGTGTCCTCGACCAGGCCAACATCCCCAGCATCGAAGCACTGACCACACTTGACCAGCTCTGCTGGGCAGGGCCACATTGTCCACATGCCTGACACGAGACTCCCAAAGCAAGCGCTCTACTCGGAACTCCTTCAGGGCAAATGAGCCAAAGGTGGACAGAGGAAACGTTACAGGGACACCCTCAAAGCCTCCCTGATAAAGTGCAACATCCCCCCTGACACCTGGGAGTCCCTGGCCAAAGACCAGTCCGCCCGAAGTGGAGGAAGTGCATCCGGGAGGGCGCTGAGCACCTCGAGTCTCGTCGCCGAGAGCATGCAGAAACCAAGCGCAGGCAGCGGAAGGAGCGTGCAGCAAACCTGTCCCACCCTCCCCTTCCCTCAGCGACTGTCTGTCCCACCTGTGACAGGGACTGTGGTTCTCGTATTGGACTGTTCAGCCACCTAAGGACTTATGTTTGGAGTGGAAGCAAGTCTTCCTCGATTCCGAGGGACTGCCCTATGATGATGATGACAGCAAAGAGCAGAGCTCAAAATTCCCCAACCAACTCTTACATCTTCCTGACCTCGACACATCTCGCCCTTCCTTCGTCGTCACCAGGTCATACAACAGGTACTCCCTCCCAGCACCTTCAGCACATAAGAAATAGGAGCAGGAGTCGGCCATTCGGCCCCTCGAGCCTGCTCCGACATTTAATACGACCATGGCTGATCCGATCATAGACTCAGCTCCACTTCCCTGCCCGCTCCCCATAACCCTTCACTCCCTTATCGCTCAAATATCTGTCTATCTCCACCTTAAATGTATTCAATGACCCAGCCTCCACAGCTCTCTGGGGCAGAGAATTCCACAGATTTACAACCCTCTGAGAAGAAATTCCTCCTCAGCTCCGGCTTAAATGGGCAACCCCTTATTCTGAGACCATGCCCCCTAGTTCTAGATTCCCCACGAGGGGAAACATCCTCTCTGTATCCACCTTGTCAAGCCCCCTCATTATCTTATAGGTTTGGATAAGATCGCCTCTCATTCTCCTGAACTCTACACACACACACACAGACTGCAGAGGCCGAAGGAGGCGGCTCACCAGCACCTTCTCACGGGGCGGTTAGGGACGGGCAATAAACGCCGGCCTTGCCCAACCACGCCCACCGGGCGGAGGGAGGAAGAGAGGAAGTGGGGAAACATGGGGGAGGGGAGGAGCGGGTTGAGAGAAATGGGGGAGGCATGAGTGACAAGGGCGGGGGTGGGGGGGAGGGGGGGGGGGGAGAAGGGAGGGGGATTAAACACGGGGAAGGGGGTCTAATCGACGGGGAAGTGGGTTGAGGAGGGGGGTTTAGTGGGGGACGGACAGGCAAGAGGCCCGGGGGGGGCGAGAGAGGGGCCCTGGGGGCCAGTGGGAGATTGGCAGCAAGAGGCCCGAGAGGTGGGGGGGGAAAAGAGACCTGGGGGCGGGGGATTGGGGGAGAGAAGACGGACGGGCAAGAGGCCCGGGGATGGGGGGGGGGCGAGAGGGGCCCCAGATGGGGGGGGGGGGGGGGGGGGGAGAAGAGAGACCCTCGGGCAGTAATTCATTGTTCTCCGCCCTCCCTGCCCCCTCCTGCTGGAGTTGATCCCAACAACAACACCTCGCGTTCGTGCGGCACCTTTGAGCGGAGTGAATCAGACATGATTTTGACAGTGAGACACAGGAGGACATATCAGGACAGGAGTTGGGTTCAAAGAGGTGGGTTTTAAGGAGGGTGTTGAAGGGTGGGGGTGGGGGGGGGAAGCGGAGAGGTTTAGGGAGGGAGTTCCAGAGCTTGGGGCCCAGGCAGCTGAAGGCACGGCCACCGATGGTGGAGCCGAATGGATCCAGCCAGGCCTGGCTGGGCCGAGGGGGCCTCTCGCTCAGCAACCTCTCTCGGCCGCCCCCGCCCCCGCCCCCTCGCCACACGGACGGCAGTGCTCAGTGTTAGCTGGTGCTTGCAAGTGGGGCCGAGAGTGGGGAGCAGGGGAGCTGAGCAGGTTAATCCGAAGTTAGAGGCTCAGGCCGTCGATAACGTGGGAGAGACAAGCTGCCACAAACGGCAGCGAGATAAACCGGGGGTCGGGGGAGAGGGGTCGCGGAAACCAACGGTGGGCACCGAACTCCGATACTCACCCAGTAATTCATCGTCGGCTTAATCCGGACATTCATGTTTCGTCTGTCGAATGAATAACCCCAAGGTGGGGGGGGGGGGGCCATTGGGAGATTCAAGCCGCCGGTTAAGATTTCACACACCTGTACATCTTGGCGGTTCGCGAATAAGTCTGGGGCGTTGGAGTGTTGCGGATATCCTAAACCCCGCCCCGCAAAGTCTCAGTCCCTCGGCAACCACACAGGGAGGCCCGCCCCCCCACCCCGTCAATGCTGTCTCCTCCTCGTCCGCTCCCTGCCCCGCTCCCAGTCTCATAAGTTGCCAGGTATGTTCATTCCCCGGACCGGTTCCCGAAGAAAGTCCGGGGGAGAAGCAAGTTTCTCCCCCGTTCCCCTCGGCTGACTGCCAAGTCCCACCTGGCTCCGTACAACGTACTCCCCTCGCGACCCACCATCCCGCCCGTCGCAAACTGTAGCGGATTGTACGAGAGTTCAGACAGGCGCACCGACAGCTGTTGGTGTGCCCCCCTCCCTCTGTACACACACACCCCCCCCCCCCACATCACACACCACCGCCAGTGTGTCAAATGTTTTCTGCTGCCCCGAGCGCAGGGGCTGCGAGGGGATGAAAGGAGTCAGTGTTCACGGAACTCGCCCAGCACCAGCGACGCAGGCCAAGGAAAGTATGAGGTCAGTGCTGGGAATAGCCACCGGAATCTCCCGCAGCAGTCCCACCTATTGGCTCACAGAGGGCCCGCACTGTGTTCACACAGCAAGCCGCACACACACACACACACACACCTTCACACAAAGGTATACAGTGAAGGACAAGCCAGTGCACACTCAGTAACCCCACACTACACACCCCCCAAACTGGGCTCAGCTCACAGACTGCCCTCAATGTCGTGTACCACCACTCTCTCACTCTCTCACTCTCTCACACACCCACTCTCTCACTCACTCACACCCACTCTCTCACTCACTCACACCCACTCTCTCTCTCACTCACTCACACCCACTCTCTCTCTCACTCACTCACACCCACTCTCTCTCTCACTCACTCACACCCACTCTCTCTCTCATTCACTCACACCCACTCTCTCTCTCACTCACTCACACCCACTCTCTCTCTCACTCACTCACACCCACTCTCTCTCTCTCTCACTCACACCCACTCTCTCTCTCACTCACTCACACCCACTCTCTCTCTCTCTCACTCACACCCACTCTCTCTCTCTCACCCACTCTCTCTCTCACTCACACCCACTCTCTCTCTCACTCACACCCACTCTCTCTCTCACTCACACCCACTCTCTCTCTCACTCACACCCACTCTCTCTCTCACTCACACCCACTCTCTCTCTCACTCACACCCACTCTCTCTCTCACTCACACCCACTCTCTCTCTCACTCACACCCACTCTCTCTCTCACTCACACCCACTCTCTCTCTCACTCACACCCACTCTCTCTCTCACTCACACCCACTCTCTCTCTCACTCACACCCACTCTCTCTCTCACTCACACCCACTCTCTCTCTCACTCACACCCACTCTCTCTCTCACTCACACCCACTCTCTCTCTCACTCACACCCACTCTCTCTCTCACTCACACCCACTCTCTCTCTCACTCACACCCACTCTCTCTCTCACTCACACCCACCTCTCTCTCACTCACACCCACTCTCTCTCTCACTCACACCCACTCTCTCTCTCACTCACACCCACTCTCTCTCTCACTCACACCCACTCTCTCTCTCACTCACACCCACTCTCTCTCTCACTCACACCCACTCTCTCTCTCACTCACACCCACTCTCTCTCTCACTCACACCCACTCTCTCTCTCACTCACACCCACTCTCTCTCTCACTCACACCCACTCTCTCTCTCACTCACACCCACTCTCTCTCTCACTCACACCCACTCTCTCTCTCACTCACACCCACTCTCTCTCTCACTCACACCCACTCTCTCTCTCACTCACACCCACTCTCTCTCTCACTCACACCCACTCTCTCTCTCACTCACACCCACTCTCTCTCTCACTCACACCCACTCTCTCTCTCACTCAACTCTCTCTCTC
>NW_027254001.1:0-10219 GCF_044704955.1 Pristiophorus japonicus
CCGAGAGAGAGAACGAGAGGGCGACCGAGAGAGAGAACGAGAGAGAGAGAGAGAGAGAGAACGAGAGAGTGAGAGAGAGAACGAGAGGGCGACCGAGAGAGAGAACGAGAGGGAGAGAGAGAGAGAACGAGAGGGCGACCCAGAGAGAGAACGAGAGAGAGAGAGAGAGAGAGAGGACGAGAGGGCGACCGAGAGAGAGAACGAGAGGGCGACCGAGAGAGAGAACGAGGGGGCGACCGAGAGAGAGAGAACGAGGGCGACCGAGAGAGAGAACGAGAGGGCGACCGAGAGAGAGAACGAGGGGGCGACCGAGAGAGAGAACGAGAGGGCGACCGAGAGAGAGGAACGAGAGGGCGACCGAGAGAGAGGACGAGAGGGCGACCGAGAGAGAGAACGAGAGGGCGACCGAGAGAGAGAACGAGAGGGCGACCGAGAGAGAGAACGAGAGGGCGACCGAGAGAGAGAACGAGAGGGCGACCGAGAGAGAGAACGAGGAGGGCGACCGAGAGAGAGAGAACGAGAGGGCGACCGAGAGAGAGAACGAGAGGGCGACCGAGAGAGAGAACGAGAGGGCGACCGAGAAGAGAACGAGAGGGCGACCGAGAGAGAGAACGAGAGGGCGACCGAGAGAGAGAACGAGAGGGCGACCGAGAGAGAGAACGAGAGGGCGACCGAGAGAGGACGAGAGGGCGACCGAAGAGGACGAGAGGGCGACCGAGAGAGAGACGAGAGGGCGACCGAGAGAGACGAGAGGGCGACCGAGAGAGAGAACGAGAGGGCGACCGAGAGAGAGGACGGAGGGCGACCGAGAGAGAGACGAGAGGGCGACCGAGAGAGAGAACGAGAGGGCGACCGAGAGAGAGAACGAGAGGGCGACCGAGAGAGAGAACGAGAGGAGAGAGAGGACGAGAGGGCGACCGAGAGAGAGAACGAGAGAGAGAGGACGAGAGGGCGACCGAGAGAGAGACGAGAGGGCGACCGAGAGAGAGACGAGAGGGCGACCGAGAAGAGAGAGGGCGACGAGAGAGCGAGAGAGAGAGAGAGGACGAGAGGGACCGAGAGAGAGAACGAGAGGGCGACCGAGAGAGAACGAGAGGGCGACCGTGAGAGAGACGAGAGAGAGAGAGAGGACGAGAGAGAGAGAGAGAACGAAAGGGCGACCGAGAGAGAGAACGAGGGGCGACCGAGAGAGAGGACGAGAGAGAGAGAGAACGAAAGGGCGACCGAGAGAGAGAACGAGGGGCGACCGAGAGAGAGAACAGGGGGCGACCGAGAGAGAGGACGAGAGGGCGAGGAGAGAGAGGACGAGAGGGCGACCGAGAGAGAGAACGAGAGGGCGACCGAGAGAGAGAACGAGAGGGCGACCGAGAGAGAGAACGAGAGGGCGACCGAGAGAGAGAACGAGAGGGCGACCGAGAGAGAGAACGAAAGGGCGACCGAGAGAGAGAACGAGGGGGCGACCGAGAGAGAGAACGAGAGGGCGACCGAGAGAGAGAACGAGAGGGCGACCGAGAGAGAGAACGAGAGGGCGACCGAGAGAGAGGAGAGAGGGCGACCGAGGAGAGAGAACGAGAGGGCGACCGAGAGAGAGGACGAGAGGGCGACCGAGTGAGAGAACGAGAGGGCGACCGAGAGAGAGGACGAGAGGGCGACCGAGAGAGAGGACGAGAGGGCGACCGAGAGAGAGAACGAGAGGGCGACGGAGAGAGAGAACGAGAGGGCGACCGAGAGAGAGAACGACAGGGCGACCGAGAGAGAGAACTAGAGGGCGACCGAGAGAGAGGACGAGAGGGCGACCGAGAGAGAGAACGAGAGAGAGAGAGAGGACGAGAGGGCGACCGAGAGAGAGAACGAGAGGGCGACCGAGAGAGAGAGAGGACGAGAGGGCGACCGAGAGAGAGGACGAGAGGGCGACTGAGAGAGAGAACGAGAGAGAGAGAGAGGACGAGAGGGCGACCGAGAGAGAGGGCGACCAAGAGAGAGAACGAGAGGGCGACCGAGAGAGAAACGAGAGAGAGAGAGAGGATGAGAGGGCGACCGAGAGAGAGGACGAGAGGTCGACCGAGAGAGAGAACGAGAGAGAGAGAGAGAGAGGATGAGAGGGCGACCGAGAGAGAGGACGAGAGGGCGACCGAGAGAGAGAACGAGAGGGCGACCGAGAGAGAGAACGAGAGAGAGAGAGAGGACGAGAGGGCGACCGAGAGAGAGGACGAGAGGTCCACCGAGAGAGAAAACGAGAGAGAGAGAGAGGATGAGAGGGCGACCGAGAGAGAGAACGAGAGAGAGAGAGAGAGAGGATGAAGAGGGCGACCGAGAGAGAGAAGGAGAGGGCGAATGAGAGAGATAACGAGAGGGCGACCGAGAGAGAGAACGAGAGAGAGAGAGAGAGAGAACGAGAGAGAGAGAGAGAGAACGCGAGGGCGACCGAGAGAGAGGACGAGAGGGCGAACGAGAGAGATAACGAGAGGGCGACCGAGAGAGGACGAGAGGGCGACCGAGAGAGAGAACGAGAGGGCGACCGAGAGAGAGAACGAGAGAGAGAGAGAGAGAGAACGAGAGAGTGAGAGAGAGAACGAGAGGGCGACCGAGAGAGAGAACGAGAGGGAGAGAGAGAACGAGAGGGCGACCCAGAGAGAGATCGAGAGAGAGAGAGAGAGAGAGAGGACGAGAGGGCGACCGAGAGGGAGAACGAGAGGGCGACCGAGAGAGAGAACGAGAGAGCGAGAGAGAGAGGGAACGAGAGGGCGACCGAGAGAGAGAACGAGAGAGAGAGAGAGAACGAGAGGGCGACCGAGAGAGAGAACGAGAGAGAGAGAGAGAGAGAGAGAGGGAACGAGAGGGCGACCGAGAGAGAGAACGAGAGAGAGAGAGAGAGAGAGAGAGAGAGAGAACGAGAGGGCGACCGAGAGAGAGAACGAGGGGCGACCGAGAGAGAGAACGAGAGAGAGAGAGAGAACGAGAGGGCGACCGAGAGAGAGGACTAGAGGGCGACCGAGAGAGAGGACTAGAGGGCGACCGAGAGAGAGGACTAGAGGGCGACCGAGAGAGAGAACGAGAGGGCGACCGAGAGAGAGGACGAGAGGGCGACCGAGAGAGAGGACGAGAGGGCGACCGAGAGAGAGGACGAGAGGGCGACCGAGAGAGAGAACGAGAGGGCGACCGAGAGAGAGAACGAGGGGGCGACTGAGAGAGAGAGAACGAGAGGGCGACCGAGAGAGAGAACGAGAGGGCGACCGAGAGAGAGAACGAGAGAGCGAGAGAGAGAGGGAACGAGAGGGCGACCGAGAGAGAGAACGAGAGAGAGAGAGAGAGCGAGAGGGCGACCGAGAGAGAGAACGAGAGAGAGAGAGAGAGAGAGAGAGGGAACGAGAGGGCGACCGAGAGAGAGAACGAGAGAGAGAGAGAGAGAGAGAGAGAGAGAACGAGAGGGCGACCGAGAGAGAGAACGAGAGAGAGAGAGAGAGAGAGAGAGAGAGAGAGAGTGAGAACGAGAGGGCGACCGAGAGAGAGAACGAGAGAGAGAGAGAGAGAGGACGAGAGGGCGACCGAGAGAGAGGACGAGAGGGCGACCGAGAGAGAGAACGAGAGGGCGACCGAGAGAGAGCACGAGAGGGCGACCGAGAGAGAGAACGAGAGGGCGACCGAGAGAGAGAACGAGAGGGCGACCGAGAGAGAGAACGAGAGGGCGACCGAGAGAGAGGACGAGAGGGCGACCGAGAGAGAGGACGAGAGGGCGACCGAGAGAGAGAACGAGAGGGCGACCGAGAGAGAGAACGAGATGGCGACCGAGAGAGAGAACGAGAGGGCGACCGAGAGAGAGAACGAGAGGGCGACCGAGATAGAGGACGAGAGGGCGACCGAGACAGAGGACGAGAGGGCGACCGAGAGAGAGAACGAGAGGGCGACCGAGAGAGAGAACGAGAGGGCGACCGAGATAGAGGACGAGAGGGCGACCGAGAGAGAGGACGAGAGGGCGACCGAGAGAGAGGACGAGAGGGCGACCGAGAGAGAGAACGAGTGAGAGAGAGAGAGAGAGAGAACGAGAGGGCGACCGAAAGAGAGGACGAGAGGGCGACCGAGAGAGAGAACGAGAGGGCGACCGAGAGAGAGGGCGACCGAGAGAGAGAACGAGAGGGCGACCGAGAGAGAGAACGAGAGGGCGACCGAGAGAGAGGGCGACCGAGAGAGAGACAGAGAGAGAGAACGAGAGAGAGAGGACGAGAGGGCGACCGAGAGAGAGAACGAGAGGGCGACCGAGAGAGAGGGCGACCGAGAGAGAGAGAGAGAGAGAGAGAGAACGAGAGAGAGAGGACGAGAGGGCGACCGAGAGAGAGAACGAGAGGGCGACCGAGAGAGAGGGCGACCGAGAGAGAGAGAGAGATAGAGAACGAGAGAGAGAGGACGAGAGGGCGACAGAGAGAGAGAGAGAGAGGGCGACCGAGTGAGAGATCGAGAGGGCGACCGAGAGAGAGGACGAGAGGGCGACCGAGAGAGAGAACGAGAGGGCGACCGAGAGAGAGGACGAGAGGGCGACCGAGAGAGAGAACGAGAGGGCGACCGAGAGAGAGAACGAGAGAGAGAGAGAGAGAACGAGAGGGCGACCGAGAGAGAGGACGAGAGGGTGACCGAGTGAGAGAACGAGAGGGCGACCGAGAGAGAGAACGAGAGGGCGACCGAGAGAGAGGGCGACCGAGGGAGAGAGAGAGAGGGCGAGAGGGCGTCCGAGAGAGAGGACGAGAGGGTGACCGAGAGAGAGAACGAGAGGACGACCGAGAGAGAGAACGAGAGGGCGACCGAGAGAGAGAACAAGAGGGCGACCGAGAGAGAGGACGAGAGGGCGACCGAGAGAGAGAACGAGAGAGAGAGAGAGAACGAGAGGGCGACCGAGAGAGAGGACGAGAGAGAGAGAGAGAGAGAGAGAGAGAGAGAGAGAGAACGAGAGGGCGACCGAGAGAGAGGACGAGAGGGCGACCGAGAGAGAGAACGAGAGAGAGAGAGAGAACGAAAGGGCGACCGAGAGAGAGGACGAGAGGGCGACCGAGAGAGAGAACGAGGGGGCGACCGAGAGAGAGGACGAGAGGGCGACCGAGAGAGAGAACGAGAGGGCGACCGAGAGAGAGGACGAGAGGGCGACCGAGAGAGAGAACGAGGGGCGACCGAGAGAGAGAACGAGAGAGAGAGAGAGAACGAGAGGGCGACCGAGAGAGAGGACTAGAGGGCGACCGAGAGAGAGGACTAGAGGGCGACCGAGAGAGAGAACGAGAGGGCGACCGAGAGAGAGAACGAGAGGGCGACCGAGAGAGAGGACGAGAGGGCGACCGAGAGAGAGAACGAGGGGCGACCGAGAGAGAGAACGAGAGAGAGAACGAGAGAGAGAGAGAGAACGAGAGGGCGACCGAGAGAGAGGACTAGAGGGCGACCGAGAGAGAGGACTAGAGGGCGACCGAGAGAGAGGACTAGAGGGCGACCGAGAGAGAGAACGAGAGGGCGACCGAGAGAGAGGACGAGAGGGCGACCGAGAGAGAGGACGAGAGGGCGACCGAGAGAGAGGACGAGAGGGCGACCGAGAGAGAGAACGAGAGGGCGACCGAGAGAGAGAACGAGGGGGCGACTGAGAGAGAGAGAACGAGAGGGCGACCGAGAGAGAGAACGAGAGGGCGACCGAGAGAGAGAACGAGAGGGCGACCGAGAGAGAGGACGACCAAGAGAGAGAACGAGAGGGCGACCGAGAGAGAGAACGAGGGGGCGACCGAGAGAGAGAGAACGAGAGGGCGACGGAGAGAGAGGACGACCAAGAGAGAGAACGAGAGGGCGACCGAGAGAGAGAACGAGGGGGCGACCGAGAGAGAGAGAACGAGAGGGCGACCGAGAGAGAGAACGACCAAGAGAGAGAACGAGAGGGCGACCGAGAGAGAGAACGAGAGAGAGAGAGAGAGAGGATGAGAGGGCGACCGAGAGAGAGAACGAGAGGGCGAATGAGAGAGATAACGAGAGGGCGACCGAGAGAGAGAACGAGAGAGAGAGAGAGAGAACGAGAGAGAGAGAGAGAGAACGCGAGGGCGACCGAGAGAGAGGACGAGAGGGCGAACGAGAGAGAGGACGAGAGGGCGACCGAGAGAGGACGAGAGGGCGACCGAGAGAGAGAACGAGAGGGCGACCGAGAGAGAGAACGAGAGAGAGAGAGAGAGAGAGAGAGAACGAGAGGGCGACCGAGAGAGAGGGTGACCGAGAGAGAGGACGAGAGGGCGACCGAGAGAGAGGACGAGAGGGCGACCGAGAGAGAGAACGAGAGGGCGACCGAGAGAGAGGACGAGAGGGCGACCGAGAGAGAGAACGAGAGGGCGACCGAGAGAGAGAACGAGAGGGCGACCGAGAGAGAGGGTGACCGAGAGAGAGGACGACCGAGAGAGAGAACGAGAGGGCGACCGAGAGAGAGGACGAGAGGGCGACCGAGAGAACGAGAGAGAGAGAGAACGAGAGGGCGACCGAGAGAGAGGACGAGAGGGCGACCAAGAGAGAGAACGAGAGGGCGACCGAGAGAGAGGACGAGAGGGCGACCGAGAGAGAGGACAAGAGGGCGACCGAGAGAGAGAACGAGAGGGCGACCGAGAGAGAGGACGAGAGGGCGACCGAGAGAGAGAGCGAGAGGGCGACCGAGAGAGAGGACGAGAGGGCGACCGAGAGAGAGAACGAGAGGGCGACCGAGAGAGAGAACGAGAGGGCGACCGAGAGAGAGGGCGACCGAGAGAGAGAACGAGAGGGCGACCGAGAGAGAGAACGAGAGGGCGACCGAGAGAGAGGGCGACCGAGAGAGAGAGAGAGAGAGAGAACGAGAGAGAGAGGACGAGAGGGCGACCGAGAGAGAGAACGAGAGGGCGTCCGAGAGAGAGGGCGACCGAGAGAGAGAGAGAGAGAGAGAGAGAACGAGAGAGAGAGGACGAGAGGGCGACCGAGAGAGAGAACGAGAGGGCGACCGAGAGAGAGGGCGACCGAGAGAGAGAGAGAGATAGAGAACGAGAGAGAGAGGACGAGAGGGCGACAGAGAGAGAGAGAGAGAGGGCGACCGAGTGAGAGATCGAGAGGGCGACCGAGAGAGAGGACGAGAGGGCGACCGAGAGAGAGAACAAGAGGGCGACCGAGAGAGGACGAGAGGGCGACCGAGTGAGAGAACGAGAGGGCGACCGAGAGAGAGAACGAGAGGGTAAACCGAGAGAGAGGACGAGAGGGCGACCGAGAGAGAGAACAAGAGGGCGACGCGAGAGAGACGAGAGGGCGACCGAGTGAGAGAACGAGAGGGCGACCGAGAGAGAGGACGAGAGGGCGACCGAGAGAGGACGAGAGGGCGACCGAGTGAGAGAACGAGAGGGCGACCGAGAGAGAGAACGAGAGGGCGACCGAGAGAGAGGACGAGAGGGCGACCGAGAGAGAGGACGAGAGGGCGACCGAGATAGAGAACGAGAGGGCGACCGAGAGAGAGAACGAGTGGGCGACCGAGAGAGAGAACGAGAGAGAGAGAGAGGACGAGAGGGCGACCGAGAGAGAGAACGAGAGAGAGAGAGAGGACGAGAGGGCGACCGAGAGAGAGAACGAGAGGGCGACCGAGAGAGAGAACGAGAGGGCGACCGAGAGAGAGGGCGAGAGAGAGAGAGAGGACGAGAGGGCGACCGAGAGAGAGAACGAGAGGGCGACCGAGAGAGAGAACGAGAGGGCGACCGTGAGAGAGAACGAGAGAGAGAGAGAGGACGAGAGAGAGAGAGAGAACGAAAGGGCGACCGAGAGAGAGAACGAGGGGGCGACCGAGAGAGAGGACGAGAGAGAGAGAGAGAACGAAAGGGCGACCGAGAGAGAGAACGAGGGGGCGACCGAGAGAGAGAACCAGGGGGCGACCGAGAGAGAGGACGAGAGGGCGAGAGAGAGAGAGAGGACGAGAGGGCGACCGAGAGAGAGAACGAGAGGGCGACCGAGAGAGAGAACGAGAGGGCGACCGAGAGAGAGAACGAGAGGGCGACCGAGAGAGAGAACGAGAGGGCGACCGAGAGAGAGAACGAAAGGGCGACCGAGAGAGAGAACGAGGGGGCGACCGAGAGAGAGAGAACGAGAGGGCGACCGAGAGAGAGAACGAGAGGGCGACCGAGAGAGAGAACGAGAGGGCGACCGAGAGAGAGGACGAGAGGGCGACCGAGAGAGAGAACGAGAGGGCGACCGAGAGAGAGGACGAGAGGGCGACCGAGTGAGAGAACGAGAGGGCGACCGAGAGAGAGGACGAGAGGGCGACCGAGAGAGAGGACGAGAGGGCGACCGAGAGAGAGAACGAGAGGGCGACGGAGAGAGAGAACGAGAGGGCGACCGAGAGAGAGAACGACAGGGCGACCGAGAGAGAGAACTAGAGGGCGACCGAGAGAGAGGACGAGAGGGCGACCGAGAGAGAGAACGAGAGAGAGAGAGAGGACGAGAGGGCGACCGAGAGAGAGAACGAGAGGGCGACCGAGAGAGAGAGAGGACGAGAGGGCGACCGAGAGAGAGGACGAGAGGGCGACTGAGAGAGAGAACGAGAGAGAGAGAGAGGACGAGAGGGCGACCGAGAGAGAGGGCGACCAAGAGAGAGAACGAGAGGGCGACCGAGAGAGAAAACGAGAGAGAGAGAGAGGATGAGAGGGCGACCGAGAGAGAGGACGAGAGGTCGACCGAGAGAGAGAACGAGAGAGAGAGAGAGAGAGGATGAGAGGGCGACCGAGAGAGAGGACGAGAGGGCGACCGAGAGAGAGAACGAGAGGGCGACCGAGAGAGAGAACGAGAGAGAGAGAGAGGACGAGAGGGCGACCGAGAGAGAGGACGAGAGGTCCACCGAGAGAGAAAACGAGAGAGAGAGAGAGGATGAGAGGGCGACCGAGAGAGAGAACGAGAGAGAGAGAGAGAGGATGAGAGGGCGACCGAGAGAGAGAAGGAGAGGGCGAATGAGAGAGATAACGAGAGGGCGACCGAGAGAGAGAACGAGAGAGAGAGAGAGAGAGAACGAGAGAGAGAGAGAGAGAACGCGAGGGCGACCGAGAGAGAGGACGAGAGGGCGAACGAGAGAGATAACGAGAGGGCGACCGAGAGAGGACGAGAGGGCGACCGAGAGAGAGAACGAGAGGGCGACCGAGAGAGAGAACGAGAGAGAGAGAGAGAGAGAACGAGAGAGTGAGAGAGAGAACGAGAGGGCGACCGAGAGAGAGAACGAGAGGGAGAGAGAGAACGAGAGGGCGACCCAGAGAGAGATCAGAGAGAGAGAGAGAGAGAAGAGGACGAGAGGGCGACCGAGAGGGAGAACGAGAGGGCGACCGAGAGAGAGAACGAGAGAGCGAGAGAGAGAGGGAACGAGAGGGCGACCGAGAGAGAGAACGAGAGAGAGAGAGAGAACGAGAGGGCGACCGAGAGAGAGAACGAGAGAGAGAGAGAGAGAGAGAGAGGGAACGAGAGGGCGACCGAGAGAGAGAACGAGAGAGAGAGAGAGAGAGAGAGAGAGAGAGAACGAGAGGGCGACCGAGAGAGAGAACGAGGGGCGACCGAGAGAGAGAACGAGAGAGAGAGAGAACGAGAGGGCGACCGAGAGAGAGGACTAGAGGGCGACCGAGAGAGAGGACTAGAGGGCGACCGAGAGAGAGGACTAGAGGGCGACCGAGAGAGAGAACGAGAGGCGACCGAGAGAGAGACGAGAGGGCGACCGAGAGAGAGGACGAGAGGGCGACCGAGAGAGAGGACGAGAGGGCGACCGAGAGAGAGGACGAGAGGGCGACCGAGAGAGAGAACGAGGGGGCGACTGAGAGAGAGAGAACGAGAGGGCGACCGAGAGAGAGAACGAGAGGGCGACCGAGAGAGAGAACGAAGAGAGCGAGAGAGAGAGGGAACGAGAGGGCGACCGAGAGAGAGAACGAGAGAGAGAGAGAGAGCGAGAGGGCGACCGAGAGAGAGAACGAGAGAGAGAGAGAGAGAGAGAGAGGGAACGAGAGGGCGACCGAGAGAGAGAACGAGAGAGAGAGAGAGAGAGAGAGAGAGAACGAGAGGGCGACCGAGAGAGAGAACGAGAGAGAGAGAGAGAGAGAGAGAGAGAGAGTGAGAACGAGAGGGCGACCGAGAGAGAGAACGAGAGAGAGAGAGAGAGAGGACGAGAGGGCGACCGAGAGAGAGGACGAGAGGGCGACCGAGAGAGAGAACGAGAGGGCGACCGAGAGAGAGCACG
>NW_027254002.1:0-10188 GCF_044704955.1 Pristiophorus japonicus
CCCGTGACACTCTCCCCTCCTCCCGGGACACTCTCCCCTCCCCCTGAGACACTCTCCCCTCCCCCCGGGACACTCTCCCCTCCCCTCCCCTCCCCCCGGGACACTCTCCCCTCCCCTCCCCCCGGGACACTCTCCCCCCCCCTCCCCCCGGGACACCCTCCCCTCCCCTCCCCGCGAGACATTCTCCACTCCCTTCCCCCGAGACACTCTCCCCTCCCCTCCCCCCGAGACACTCTCCCCTCCCCCCGGGACACTCTCCCCTCCCCTCCCCCCGGGACACCCTCCCCTCCCCGCGAGACACTCTCCACTCCCTTCCCCCGAGACACTCTCCCCTCCCCTCCCCCAGAGACACTCTCCCCTCCCCCCGGGACACTCTCCCCTCCCCTCCCCCCGGGACACATTCCCCTCCCCTCCCCCCGGGACACTCTCCCCTCCCCCCCCCGAGACATTCTCCACTCCCCTCACCCCGAGACACTCTCCCCTCCCCTCCCCCCGAGACCCTCTCCCCTCCCCCCGGGACACTCTCCACTCCAATCTCCTTGGGACAGTCTCCCCTCCCCCCCCGAGACACTCTCCCCTCCCCCCGGGACACTCTCCCCTACCCCCGAGACACTCTCCCCTCCCCCCGGGACACTCACCCCTCCCCCCGGGACACTCTCCACTCCCACCGGGACACTCCCCGCTCCCCCCGAGACACTCTCCCCTCCCCCCGGGACACTCACCCCTCCCCCCGGGACACTCTCCACTCCCACCGGGACACTCCCCGCTCCCCCCGAGACACTCTCCCCTCCCCCTGGGACACTCACCCCTCCCCTCGGGACACTCACCCCTCCCCTCGGAACACACTCCCCTCCCCCGGGACGCTCTCCCCTCCCCTAGCCCCGGGACACTCTCCCCTCTCCTCCCCCGGGACACTCTCCCCTCCCCTACCCCCGCGACACTCTCCACTCCCCTATTCCCGGGACACTCTCCCCTCCCCTCCACCCGGGACCCTCTCCCCTCCCCTCCCCCCGAGACACTCTCCCCTCCCCCCGAGACACTCGCCCCTCCCCTCCCCTCGGGACACTCTCCCCTCCCCCCGAGACACTCTCCCCTCCCCCCGGGACACTTACCCTTCCCCCCGGGACACTCTCCCCTACCCCTGAGGCACTCTCCCCTCCCCCGAGTCACTCTACCCTCCCCCCGGGACACTCTCCACTCCAATCTCCTTGGGACAGTCTCCCCTACCCCCCCGAGACATTCTCCCCTCCCCCCGGGACACTCTCCCCTCCCCCCGAGACACTCTCCCCTCCACCCGGGACCCTCTCCCCTCCCCTCCCCCCGAGACACTCTCCCCTCCCCCCGAGACACTCGCCCCTCCCCTCCCCTCGGGACACTCTCCCCTCCCCCCGAGACACTCTCCCCTCCCCCCGGGACACTTACCCTTCCCCCCGGGACACTCTCCCCTACCCCTGAGGCACGCTCCCCTCCCCCCGAGACACTCTCCCCTCCCCTCCACCCGGGACCCTCTCCCCTCCCCTCCCCCCGAGACACTCTACCCTCCCCCCGGGACACTCACCCCTCCCCCCGGGACACTCTCCACTCCCACCGGGACACTCCCCGCTCCCCCCGAGACACTCTCCCCTCCCCCGGGACACTCCCCCCTCCCCCCGAGACACTCTCCCCTCCCCCTGGAACACTCACCTCTCCCCTCGGGACACTCACCCCTCCCCTCGGGACACTCTCCCCTCCCCTCCCCTCGGAACACACTCCCCTCCCCCGGGGACACTCTCCCCTCTCCTCCCCCGGGACACTCTCCCCTCCCCTACCCCCGCGACACTCTCCCCTCCCCTATTCCCGCGACACTCTCCCCTCCCCTCCACCCGGGACCCTCTCCTCTCCCCTCCCCCCGAGACACTCTCCCCTCCCCCCGAGACACTCGCCCCTCCCCTCCCCTCGGGACACTCTCCCCTCCCCCCGAGACACTCTCCCCTCCCCCCGGGACACTTACCCTTCCCCCCGGGACACTCTCCCCTACCCCTGAGGCACTCTCCCCTCCCCCGAGTCACTCGCCCCTCCCCCCGAGACACTCTCCACTCCCCCCGAGACACTCTCCCCTCCCCCCGAGACATTCTCCCCTCGCCCCGGGGCACTCTACCGCCCCGACCCCCCAAGACTCTCTCGCCTCCCCCGTGACACGTTCCCCCCGCCCCCAGACACGCTCCCCTCCCCCCGAGACACACTCCACTCCCCACGAGACACTCTCCACTCCCCCGAGACACACTCCCCTCCCCCTGAGACACTCTCCCCTCCCCCGAGACACTCTCCTCTCCCCCCGAGACACTCTCCCCTCCCCCCGAGACACTCTCCCCTCCCCCGAGACACTGTCCCCGCCCCCCGAGACACTCTCCCCTCCCCCGAGACACTGTCCCCGCCCCCCGAGACACTCTCCCCTCCCCCCGAAACACTCTCCCCTCCCCCCGAGACACTCTCCCCTCCCCCCGAGACACTCTCCCCTCCCCCGAGACACTGTCCCCGCCCCCCGAGACACTCTCCCCTCACCACGAGACACTCTCCACTCCCCCTGAGACACTCTCCCCTCCCCCGAGACACTCTCCCCTCCCCCCGGGACACTCTCCCCTCCCCCCGAGACACTCTCCCCTCCCCCCGGGACACTCACCCCTCCCCCCGGGACACTCTCCACTCCCCCCGGGACACTCCCCTCTCCCCCCGAGACACTCTCCGCTCCCCCCGGGACACTCACCCCTCCCCCCGAGACACTCTCCCCTCCCCCCGGGACACTCACCCCTCCCCTCGGGACACTCACCCCTCCCCTCGGGACACTCTCCCCTCCCCTCCCCTCGGAACACACTCCCCTCCCCCGGGACACTCTCCCCTCCCCTACCCCCGGTACACTCTCCCCTCCCCTCCCCCCGGGACACTCTCCCCTCCCCAACCCCCGCGACACTCTCCCCTCCCCTATTCCCGGGACACTCTCCCCTCCCCTCCACCCGGGACCCTCTCCCCTCCCCTCCCCCCGAGACACTCTCCCCTCCCACCGAGACACTCTCCCCTCCCCTCCCCTCGGGACACTCTCCCCTCCACCCGAGACACTCTCCCCTCCCCCCGGGACACTTACCCTTCCCCCCGGGACACTCTCCACTACTCCTGAGGCACTCTCCCCTCCCCCGAGTCACTCGCCCCTCCCCCCGAGACACTCTCCCCTCCCCCCGAGACACTCTTCCCTCCCCCCGAGACATTCTCCCCTCGCCCCGCGGACACTCTCCCGTCCCCACCCGCCAAGACTCTCTCCCCTCCCTCGTGACACTCTCCCCCCGCCCCCAGACACTCTCCCCTGCCCCCGAGACACTCTCCACTCCCCCGAGACAATCTCCCCTCCCCCTGAGACACTCTCCCCTCCCCCGAGACACTCTCCTCTCCCCCCGAGACACTCTACCCTCCCCCCGAGACACTCTCCCCTCCCCCGAGACACTCTCTCCGCCCCCCGAGACACTCTCCCCTCCCCCCGAGACACTCTCCCCTCCCCCCGAGACACTCTCCCCTCCCCCGAGACAATCTCCCCTCTCCCCAAGACACTCTCCCCTCCCCACGAGACACTCTCCCCTCCCCACGAGACACTCTCTCCTCCTGCTGAGACAATCTCGCCTCCCCCTTAGACACTCTCCCCTCCCCCTGAGACACTCTCCCCTCCCCCGAGACACTCTCCCCTCCCCCCGGGACACTCTCCCTTCCCCCCGGGACACACTTCCCTCCCCCCGGGACTCTCTCCCCTCCCCCGGGACACTCTCTCCTCCCCTCCCCCCGGAACACACTCCCCTCCCCTCCCCCCGAAACACTCTCCCCTCCCCTCCCCCGGGACACTCTCCCCTCCCCTCCCCCCGAGACACTCTCCACTCCCCTCCCCCCGAGACACTCTCCCCTCCCCTCCCCCCGAGACACTCTCCCCTCCCCTCTCCCCAAGACACTCTCCCCACCCCCTCCGGACCCTCTCCCTTCCCCCCGGGACACAATCCCCTCCCCCCGGGACACTCTCCCCTCCCCCTGAGACACTCTCCCCTCCCCCCAGGACACTCTCCCCTCCCCTCCCCAAGGGACACTCTACCCTCCCCTCCCTCCGGGACAGTCTGCCCTCCCCTCCCCCCGAGACACTCTACCCTCCCCTACCCCCGAGACACTCTCCCCTCCCCCCGGGACACTCTCCCTTCCCCCCGGGACACTCTCCCCTCCCCACGGGACACTCTCCCATCCCCCCCGGGACACTCTCCCCTCCCCTCTCCTCGGGACACTCACCCCTCCCCCCCGAGACACTCTCCCCTCCCCCCGGGACACTCTCCACTCCCCCCGGGACACTCTCCCCTCCTCCAGGGACACTCTCCCCTCCCCCCGAGACACTCTCCCCTCCCCCTGGGACACTCACAACTCCCCCCGGGACACTCTCCACCCCCCCGGGACACTCTCCCCTCCCCCCGAGACACTCTCCCCTCCCCCCGGGACACTCACCCCTCCCCTCGGGACACTCTCCCCTCCCCTCGGGACACTCTCTCCTCCCCTCCCCCCGGAACACACTCCCCTCCCCTCGCCCCGGAACACTCTCCCCTCCCCCGGGACACTCTCCCCTCCCCTCCCCCGAGACACTCGCCCCTCCCCCCGATACCCTCTCCCCTCCGCCCCTAGACACTCTCCCCTCCCCCCGGGACACTCTCCCCATCCCCCGGGACACCCTCCCCTCCTCCCGGGACACTCTCCCCTCCCTCTGGGACACTCACCCCTCCCCCCGGAACACTCTCAACTCACCCCGGGACACTCTCCCCTCCCCCCGAGACACTCTCCCCTCCCCCCGGGACACTCTCCCCTCCCCCCCGGGACACTCTCCCCATCCCCCGGGACACCCTCCCCTCCTCCCGGGACACTCTCCCCTCCCGCCGAGACACTCTCCCCTCCCTCCGGGACACTCACCCCTCCCCCCGGAACACTCTCAACTCACCCCGGGACACTCTCCCCTCCCCCCGAGACACTCTCCCCTCCTCCCGGAACACACTCCCCTCCCCTCCCCCCGGAACACTTTCCCCTCCCCTCCCCCCGGGACACTCTCCCCTCCCCTCCTCCCGAGACACTCTCCACTCCCCTCCCCCCGAGACACTCTCCCCTCCCCCCGAGACACTCTCCGCGCCCCCCGAGATACTCTCTGCTCCCCCCGAGACACTCTCCCCTCCCCCTGAGACACTCTCCCCTCCCCCCGAGACACTCTCCCTTCCCACTGAGACACTGTCCCCTCCCCCTGAGACACTCTCCCCTCCCCCCGGGACACTCTCCCCTCCCCCCGGGACAATCTGCCTTCCCCCCGGGAAACTCTCCCCTCCCCCCGGGACACTCTCCCCTCCCCCCGTGACACTCTCCCCTCCTCCCGGGACACTCTCGCCTCCCGCCGGGACACTCTCCCCTACCATCGGGACACCCTCCCCTCCCCTCGGGAAACTCTCCCCTCCCCCCCGCACACTCTCCCCTCCCCCCGTGACACTCTCCCCTCCTCCCGGGACACTCTCCCCTCCCCCTGAGACACTCTCCCCTCCCCCCGGGACACTCTCCCCTCCCCTCCCCCCGAGACACTCTCCCCTCCCCCCGGGTCACTCTCCCCTCCCCTCCCCCCGGGACACCCTCCCCTCCCCTCCCCGCGAGACACTCTCCACTCGCTTCCCCCGAGACACTCTCCCCTCCCCTCCCCCAGAGACACTCTCCCCTCCCCCCGGGACACTCTCCCCTCCGCCTGAGACTCTCTCCCCTCCTTCCGGGACACTCTCCACTCCCCTCCCCCCAGGACACATTCCCCTCCCCTCCCCCCGGGACACTCTCCCCTCCCCCCCCCGAGACATTCTCCACTCCCCTCACCCCGAGACACTCTCCCCTCCCCTCCCCCCGAGACCCTCTCCCCTCCCCCCGGGTCACTCTCCCCTCCCCTCCCCCCGGGACACCCTCCCCTCCCCTCCCCGCGAGACACTCTCCACTCGCTTCCCCCGAGACACTCTCCCCTCCCCTCCCCCAGAGACACTCTCCCCTCCCCCCGGGACACTCTCCCCTCCCCCGAGACACTCTCCCCTCCCCTCCCCCAGAGACACTCTCCCCTCCCCCCCGGACACTCTCAACTCCCCCCGAGACCCTCTCCCCTCCCCCCGGGTCACTCTCCCCTCCCCTCCCCCCGGGACACCCTCCCCTCCCCTCCCCGCGAGACACTCTCCCCTCCCCTCCCCCAGAGACACTCTCCCCTCCCCCCGGGACACTCTCCCCTCCGCCTGAGACTCTCTCCCCTCCTTCCGGGACACTCTCCACTCCCCTCCCCCCAGGACACATTCCCCTCCCCTCCCCCCGGGACACTCTCCCCTCCCCCCCCCGAGACATTCTCCACTCCCCTCACCCCGAGACACTCTCCCCTCCCCTCCCCCCGAGACCCTCTCCCCTCCCCCCGGGACACTCTCCACTCCAATCTCCTTGGGACAGTCTCCCCACCCCCCCCGAGACACTCTCCCCTCCCCCCGGGACACTCTCCCCTACCCCCGAGACACTCTCCCCTCCGCCCGGGACACTCACCCCTCCCCCCGGGACGCTCTCCACTCCCACCGGGTCACTCCCCGCTCACCCCGAGACACTCTCCCCTCCCCCCGGGACACTCCCCCCTCCCACCGAGACACTCTCCCCTCCCCCTGGGACACTCACCCCTCCCCTCGGGACACTCACCCCTCCCCTCGGGACACTCTCCCCTCCCCTCCCCTCGGAACACGCTCCCCTCCCCCGGGACGCTCTCCCTTCCCCTACCCCCGGGACACTCCCCTCTCCTCCCCCGGGACACTCTCCCCTCCCCTACCCCCGCGACACTCTCCCCTCCCCTATTCCCGGGACACTCTCCCCTTCCCTCCACCCGGGACCCTCTCCCCTCCCCTCCCCCCGAGACACTCTCCCCTCCCCCCGAGACACTCGCCCCTCCCCTCCCCTCGGGACACACTCCCCTCCCCCCGAGACACTCTCCCCTCCCCCCGGGACACTTACCCTTCCCCCCGGGACACTCTCCCCTACCCCTGAGGCACTCTCCCCTCCCCCGAGTCACTCGCCCCTCCCCCCGAGACACTCTCCCCTCCCCCCGAGACACTCTCCCCTCCCCCCGAGACATTCTCCCCTCGCCCCGGGGCACTCTACCGTCCCGACCCCCCAAGACTCTCTCCCCTCCCCCCGGGACACTCTCCCCTCCCCTCCCCCCGAGACACTCTCCACTCCCCTCCCCCGAGTCACTCGCCCCTCCCCCCGAGACACTCTCCCTTCCCCCCGGGACACACTCCCCTCCCCCGGGACACTCTCCCCTCCCCCCGGGACACTCTCCCCTCCCCTCCCCCCGGGACACTCTCCCCCCCCCTCCCCCCGGGACACTCTCCCCCCCCCTCCCCCGGGACACTCTCCCCTCCCCGCGAGACATTCTCCACTCCCTTCCCCCGAGACACTCTCCCCTCCCCTCCCCCCGAGACACTCTCCCCTCCCCCCGGGACACTCTCCCCTCCCCTCCCCCCGGGACACCCTCCCCTCCCCGCGAGACACTCTCCACTCCCTTCCCCCGAGACACTCTCCCCTCCCCTCCCCCAGAGACACTCTCCCCTCCCCCCGGGACACTCTCCCCTCCGCCTGAGACTCTCTCCCCTCCTTCCGGGACACTCTCCACTCCCCTCCCCCCAGGACACATTCCCCTCCCCTCCCCCCGGGACACTCTCCCCTCCCCCCCCCGAGACATTCTCCACTCCCCTCACCCCGAGACACTCTCCACTCCCCTCCCCCCGAGACCCTCTCCCCTCCCCCCGGGACACTCTCCACTCCAATCTCCTTGGGACAGTCTCCCCTCCCCCCCGAGACACTCTCCCCTCCCCCCGGGACACTCTCCCCTACCCCCGAGACACTCTCCCCTCCCCCCGGGACACTCACCCCTCCCCCCGGGACACTCTCCACTCCCACCGGGACACTCCCCGCTCCCCCCGAGACACTCTCCCCTCCCCCCGGGACACTCCCCTCTCCCCCCGAGACACTCTCCCCTCCCCCTGGGACACTCACCCCTCCCCTCGGGACACTCACCCCTCCCCTCGGGACACTCTCCCCTCCCCTCCCCTCGGAACACACTCCCCTCCCCCGGGACGCTCTCCCCTCCCCTACCCCCGGGACACTCCCCTCTCCTCCCCCGGGACACTCTCCCCTCCCCTACCCCCGCGACACTCTCCCCTCCCCTATTCCCGGGACACTCTCCCCTCCCCTCCATCCGGGACCCTCTCCCCTCCCCTCCCCCCGAGACACTCTCCCCTCCCCCCGAGACACTCGCCCCTCCCCCCGGGACACTCTCCACTCCCACCGGGACACTCCCCGCTCCCCCCGAGACACTCTCCCCTCCCCCCGGGACACTCACCCCTCCCCCCGAGACACTCTCCCCTCCCCCTGGGACACTCACCCCTCCCCTTGGGACACTCACCCCTCCCCTCGGGACACTCTCCCCTCCCCTCCCCTCGGAACACACTCCCCTCCCCCGGGACGCTCTCCCCTCCCCTACCCCCGGGACACTCTCCCCTCTCCTCCCCCGGGACACTCTCCCCTCCCCTACCCCCGCGACACTCTCCCCTCCCCTATTCCCGGGACACTCTCCCCTCCCCTCCACCCGGGACCCTCTCCCCTCCCCTCCCCCGGAGACACTCTCCCCTCCCCCCGAGACACTCGCCCCTCCCCTCCCCTCGGGACACTCTCCCCTCCCCCCGAGACACTCTCCCCTCCCCCCGGGACACTTACCCTTCCCCCCGGGACACTCTCCCCTACCCCTGAGGCACTCTCCCCTCCCCCGAGTCACTCGCCCCTCCCCCCGAGACACTCTCCCCTCCCCCCGAGACACTCCCCCCTCCCCCCGAGACATTCTCCCCTCGCCCCGGGGCACTCTACCGTCCCGACCCCCCAAGACTCTCTCGCCTCCCCCGTGACACGTTCCCCCCGCCCCCAGACACGCTCCCCTCCCCCCGAGACACACTCCACTCCCCCGAGACACACTCCCCTCCCCCGAGACACACTCCCCTCCCCCCGAGACACACTCCACTCCCCACGAGACACTCTCCACTCCCCCGAGACACACTCCCCTCCCCCCGAGACACACTCCACTCCCCACGAGACACTCTCCACTCCCCCGAGACACACTCCCCTCCCCCTGAGACACACTCCACTCCCCACGAGACACTCTCCCCTCCCCCCGAGACACACTCCACTCCCCACGAGACACTCTCTCCTCCCGCTGAGACAATCTCGCCTCCCCCTTAGACACTCTCCCCTCCCCCTGAGACACACTCCCCTCCCCCGAGACACTCTCCCCTCCCCCCGGGACACTCTCCCTTCCCCCCGGGACACACTTCCCTCCCCCCGGGACTCTCTCCCCTCCCCCGGGACACTCTCCCCTCCCCTCCCCCCGAGACACTCTCCCCTCCCCTCCCCCCGAGACACTCTCCCCTCCCCTCCCCCCGAGACACTCTCCACTCCCCTCCCCCCGAGACACTCTCCACTCCCCTCCACCCGAAACACTCTCCCCTCCCCTCCCCCCGAGACACTCTCCACTCCCCTCCCCCCGAGACACTCTCCCCTCCCCTCCCCCCGAGACACTCTCCACTCTCCTCCCCCCGAGACACTCTCCCCTCCCCTCCCCCCGAGACACTCTCCACTCCCCTCCCCCCGAGACACTCTCCCCTCCCCTCCCCCCGAGACACTCTCCACTCCCCTCCCCCCGAGACACTCTCCACTCCCCTCCCCCCGAGACACTCTCCACTCCCCACCCCCCGGGACACTCTCCCCTCCCCCCGGGGCACTCTCCACTCCCCACCCCCCGGGACACTCTCCCCTCCCCCCGGGGCACTCTCCACTCCCCACCCCCCGAGACACTCTCCCCTCCCCCCGAGACACTCTCCACTCCCCTCCCCCCGAAACACTCTCCCCTCCCCACCCCCCGAGACACTCTCCCCTCCCCCCGGGGTACTCTCCACTCCCCACCCCCCGAGACACTCTCCCCTCCCCCCGAGACACTCTCCACTCCCCTCCCCCCGAAACACTCTCCCCTCCCCTCCCCCCAGGACACTCTCCACTCCCCACCCCCTGAGACACTCTCCCCTCCCCCCGAGACACTCTCCACTCCCCACCCCC